>NC_134504.1:12337511-12416971 GCF_040206685.1 Ascaphus truei
TCACAGCTCCATGCCCCCCCCCCCCCCACCTTCACAGCTCCATTCCCCCCAACAGAAATCATGGGACAAATGAAAGGAGCAGGGACCCCCCCCCCCCCCAAACCCATAGCGCACCGACCACGTCAAAAAATTTTTTAGCTCGCCACTTTGACTTAATCCCCCAAATATATATAAAAATAGACTTACCCTGTGGATGGTCTCCGGGGTGGGCCGGTGGCCACGGGGTGGGCGGTGGCTGCTGCTGCTAATGGGGAGAGCGGGTGGCTGCTAATGGGGGGCGGCGGTGTCTGCTAATGGGGGGGGGGGGGGGGGCGTTAGGCCGGTGGCTGCAGGAAGGCTGGGGGGGGTGGGGGGGGGGGGACTTAGGCAAGGGTTGCCAGGTAGCTTGTCCAAAAATCCTGGACACAATGCTAAAATATGCAAGACCCTCACAATACATTTAAAAAATACCACACGTCCTCCCAAAACATATAAAAATACACCCCCAATACATATTAAAAAAACACCTCCCCAATACATATTAAAAGTACCCGACCCCCCCAATATATTAAAAAATATACCCCCCCAATACATATAAGAAAATATACCCCAACGCCCCCAATACATATAAAAAATATTACCTTGGGGAAGGTCTCAGGCCAGGCCTGGTGGCTGCGGCACGGGTGGGGGGCAGTGGCTGGAGGTACTGCGGTTTGCCCGGCAGTGCTGTGGAGGGGGCTAATGCCCGCCCCGCAGTCAGCCAATGAGAGAGCTTGACAGGCAAAGACAGCCAATGAGATCGCACACAAACCCACAGACAAACATCTTTTGAGTTTTATATATATAAGATATAGGATTGATTTAACTGTGCACTTTTCTTTGGAGTTAGATCCACTTTATGCATTAGTTTGTATTTTCACAACAGTTTGTATCCCATATGTCGCGCATGTTTAGATACATTTGTATTTTTGCTGATTTGTGTCCTTTTGGGAGGATTAATGATGGTTGTTAATTTGCACAGATATTGCTCACTTATTCCTGGCTTTTCCCCATTCTTGGGCTGATATGAGGCTGGTTAATCACAGGGTTTCCAGTGCAGCTTTCCTCGGGGGGCTAACCCTCACCCGGAGGCTAACCCTAACCCCGGGGGGCTAACCCTCACCCGGAGGCTAACCCTAACCCCGGGGGGCTAACCCTCACCCGGAGGCTAACCCTAACCCTGGGGGGCTAACCCTAACCCCGGGGGGCTAACCCTAACCCGGAGGCTAACCCTAACCCATGGGGGGCTAACCCTCACCCGGAGGCTAACCCTAACCCATGGGGGGCTAACCCTAACCCCGGGGGGGCTAACCCTAACCCATGGGGGCTAACATTAACCCCGGGGGGCTAACCCTCACCCGGAGGCTAACCCTAACCCCGGGGGGCTAACCCTAACCCATGGGGGGCTAACCCTAACCCCGGGGGGCTAACCCTAACCCCGGGGGGGCTAACCCTCACCCGGAGGCTAACCCTAACCCATGGGGGGCTAACCCTCACCCGGAGGCTAACCCTAACCCATGGGGGGCTAACCCTAACCCCGGGGGGGCTAACCCTAACCCATGGGGGGCTAACCCTAACCCTGGGGGGCTAACCCTAACCCCGGGGGGCTAACCCTCCCCCGGAGGCTAACCCTAACCCATGGGGGCTAACCCTAACCCCAGGGGGCTAACCCTAACCCCGAGGGGCTAACCCTCACCCGGAGGCTAACCCTAACCCCGGGGGGCTAACCCTAACCCATTTGGGGCTAACCCTAACCCCGAGGGGCTAACCCTCACCCGGCGGCTAACCCTAACCCCGGGGTGGCTAACCCTAACCCATGGGGGGCTAACCCTAACCCCGGTGGGGGGTAACCCTAACCCCAGGGGGCTAACCCTAACCCCGGGGGGGGTAACCCTAACCCCAGGGGGCTAACCCTAACACCGGGGGGGGCTAACCCTAACCCATGGGGGGCTAACCCTCACCCGGAGGCTAACCCTAACCCCGGGGGGCTAACCCTAACACCGGGGGGGCTAACCCTAACCCATGGGGGGCTAACCCTAACTCCGGGGGGGCTAACCCTAACCCCGGGGGGGCTAACCCTAACCCATGGGGGGATAACCCAAACCCCGGGGGGCTAACCCTAACCCATGGGGGGCTAACCCTCACCCGGATGCTAACCCTAACCCCAGGGGGCTAACCCTAACCCCGGGGGCTAACCCTAACCCATGGGGGGCTAACCCTAACCCATGGGGGCTAACCAGCAGGTGCAACAGGCACATGACAATGTAAGGCTAAAGGAGACACTGTTCCAAAGAGCTTACACTCTAAGTAAGTCCTGGTAAATGTTTCTGGTGAGCTGTGCGTATCCTGCTCACACACTGAGCTGTGAGTAGCCTGCCCACACACTGAGCTGTGAGTAGCCTGCTCGCACACTGAGCTGTGAGTATCCTGCTCACACACTGAGCTGTGAGTAGCCTGCTATCACACTGAGCTGTGAGTATCCTGCTCACACACTGAGCTGTGAGTAGCCTGCTCACACACTGAGCTGTGAGTATCCTGCTCGCACACTGAGCTGTGAGTAGCCTGCTCGCACACTGAGCTGTGAGTATCCTGCTCACACACTGAGCTGTGAGTAGCCTGCTCACACACTGAGCTGTGAGTAGCCTGCTCACACACTGAGCTGTGAGTATCCTGCTCACACACTGAGCTGTGAGTAGCCTGCTCACACACTGAACTGTGAGTAGCCTGCTATCACACTGAGCTGTGAGTATCCTGCTCACACACTGAGCTGTGAGTAGCCTGCTCACACACTGAGCTGTGAGTATCCTGCTCGCACACTGAGCTGTGAGTATCCTGCTCGCACACTGAGCTGTGAGTTTCCTGCTCACACACTGAGCTGTGAGTAGCCTGCTCACACACTGAGCTGGGAGTATCCTGCTCGCACACTGAGCTGTGAGTATCCTGCTCGCACACTGAGCTGTGAGTAGCCTGCCCACACACTGAGCTGAGTAGCCTGCTCACACACTGAGCTGTGAGTATCCTGCTCACACACTGAGCTGTGAGTATCCTGCTCACACACTGAGCTGTGAGTATCCTGCTCACACACTGAGCTGTGAGTATCCTGCTCGCACACTGAGCTGTGAGTAGCCTGCCCACACACTGAGCTGAGTAGCCTGCTCACACACTGAGCTGTGAGTATCCTGCTCACACACTGAGCTGTGAGTATCCTGCTCACACACTGAGCTGTGAGTATCCTGCTCACACACTGAGCTGTGAGTAGCCTGCTCACACACTGAGCTGTGAGTATCCTGCTCACACACTGAGCTGTGAGTATCCTGCTCACACACTGAGCTGTGAGTAGCCTGCTAACACACTGAGCTGTGAGTATCCTGCTGTGATTATACACTGAGCTGTGAGTATCCTGCTGTGAGTATACACTGAGTACAGTCACAGCCGGATCTCCTGTCAGCACCGACACAGCCTGACCTGCTTCACACTCCGCTGCATCCCAGGGTAACACCGACCAGTTCCACGTGTCCCAACTCCCAAATTCAACCAGCACCCCCCCCCCCTTCACCCCCGTAACACACATACAGAGAGTTATAGAGACTGCTCAGAGTCATAGAGACTGCTCAGAGACTGCTCAGAGTCACAGAGACTGCTCAGTCACAGAGACTGCTCAGTCACAGAGAATGCGGAGAGACTGCACAGTCACAGAGACTGCTCTGAGTCACAGAGACTGCTCTGAGTCACAAAGACTGCTCAGAGACAGCTCAGACACAAAGACTGCTCAGAGACTGCTCAGTTACAGAAACTACTCAGAGTGACAGGCTGCAGACAGTCACAGAGACTGCAGATAGAGTACTGTCACAGAGACTGCTCAGTCACAGAGACTGCTCAGTCACAGAGAATGCGGAGAGACTACACAGTCACAAAGACGCTCAGAGTCACAGAGACGCTCAGAGTCACAGAGACTGCACAGAGTCGCAGAAAGAGCACAGAGTCACCCCTAGCGTGTTCTGTAGATGTATAATAACACGCAGAGCGATATAACACGCAGAGCAATATAACCACACACAGAGTAATATAATAACACACTGAGCGATATAACACACACACAGTCATATAATAACACACAGAGATATAACAACACACAGAGTAATATAATAACACACAGAGCGATATAACACACAGAGCAATATAATAACACACTGAGCGATATAACACGCAGAGTAATATAATAACACGCAGAGCGATATAACATGCAGAGTAATATAATAACACACTGAGTGATATAACACGCAGAGTGATATAACACACAGAGTAATATAATAACACGCAGAGCGATATAACATGCAGAGTGATATAACACACAGAGTAATATAATAACACACAGAGCAATATAACCACACACAGAGTACTATAATAACACACTGAGCGATATAACACACAGAGTAATATAATAACACGTAGAGCGATATAACACACAGAGCGATATAACAACACACAGAGTACTATAATAACACACTGAGTGATATAACACACAGAGTGATATAATAACACTCAGAGCGACATAATAACACACTGAGACATAACAACACACAGTCATATAATAACACGCTGAGCGATATAACACGCAGAGCAATATAATAACATGCAGAGATATAGAATAACACGCAGAGATATAGAATAACACGCAGAGAGATATCATAACACGCAAAGCGATATAACAATACGCAGAGATATAGAATAACACAGAGATATATAATAACACGCAAAGCGATATAACAACACACAGAGATATATAATAACTTGCGGAACGATACAACACAGAGTAATATAATAACACACAAAACTATATAACACGCAGAGTGATATAACAACACAGAGTAATATAACACGCAGAGCGATATAACCGCACACAGCGTAATATAATAACACGCAGAGCGATATAACACGCAGAGCGATATAACAACACACAGAGTAATATAATAACACACTGAGCGATATAACACACAGAGTAATATAATAACACGCAGAGTGATATAACACACAGAGTAATATAATAACACACTGAGCGATATAACACACACAGAGTAATATAATAACGCACAGAGTAATATAATAACATGCAGAGTAATATAATAACACACAGATAGATATAACACACAGAGTAATATAATAACACACAGAGCGATATAACACACAGAGTAATATAATAACACGCAGAGCAATATAACATGCAGAGATATAGAATAACACGCAAAGCGATACAACAACACACAGAGATATATAATAACACACAGAGTCATATAATAACATGCAGAGATATATAATAACACACGGAGTAATATAATAACACGCAGAAAAATATAATAACACGCAAAGCGATATAACACAGAGATATATAATAACACACAGAGATATAATAACACGCAGAGAGATATAATAACACGCAGAGATATAATAACACGCAGAGATATATAATAACACGCAGAGATATATAATAACATGCAGAAATATATAATAACACGCAGAGCAATATAATAGCACGCAGAGCAATATAATAACGCGCAGAGATATAATAACGCGCAGAGATATAATAACGCGCAGAGATGTATAATAACACGCAGAGACATAATAACGTGCAGAGATATAATAACGCGCAAAGACATAATAACGCGCAGAGATGTAATAACGCAGAGAGATGTAATAACACGCAGAGAGATATAATAACACGCAGAGATATAATAACACGCAGAGATATGTAATAACGCGCAGAGACATAATAACGCGCAGAGATGTAATAACGCAGAGAGATGTAATAACACGCAGAGAGATATAATAACACAGAGATATAATAACACACAGAGATATAATAACACGCAGAGATATAATAACACGCAGAGATATAATAACACGCAGAGATATATAATAACGCGCAGAGATATAATAACACGCAGAGATATAATAACACGCAGAGATATATAATAACGCGCAGAGACATAATAACGCGCAGAGATGTAATAACGCAGAGAGATGTAATAACACGCAGAGAGATATAATAACACGCAGAGATATAATAACACGCAGAGATATAATAACACGCAGAGATATAATAACACGCAGAGATATATAATAACGCGCAGAGACATAATAACGCGCAGAGATGTAATAACGCAGAGAGATGTAATAACACGCAGAGAGATATAATAACACAGAGATATAATAACACGCAGAGATATAATAACACGCAGAGATATAATAACACGCAGAGATATATAATAACGCGCAGAGATATAATAACACGCAGAGATATAATAACACGCAGAGATATAATAACACGCAGAGATATAATAACACGCAGAGATATAATAACGCGCAGAGAGATAATAACGCGCAGATATATAATAACGCGCCGAGATATATAATAACGCGCAGATATATAATAACGCGCCGAGATATATAATAACACGCAGAGACATAATAACGCGCAGAGATATAATAACACGCAGAGAGATATAATAACGGGCAGAGATATAATAACACGCAGAGATATAATAACACGCAGAGAGATATAATAACGGGCAGAGATATAATAACGCGCAGAGATATAATAACGCGCAGAGATATAATAACGCGCAGAGATATAATAACACGCAGAGATATAATAACGCGCAGAGATATAATAACGGGCAGAGATATAATAACGGGCAGAGATATAATAACACGCAGAGAGATATAATAACGGGCAGAGATATAATAACATGCAGAGAGATATAATAACACGCAGAGAGATATAATAACACGCAGAGATATATAATAACATGCAGAGAGATATATAATAACACGCAGAGATATAATAACACGCAGAGATATAATAACACGCAGAGAGATATAATAACGGGCAGAGATATAATAACGGGCAGAGATATAATAACACGCAGAGAGATATAATAACGCGCAGAGATATAATAACGGGCAGAGATATAATAACGGGCAGAGATATAATAACACGCAGAGATATAATAACACGCAGAGAGATATAATAACGGGCAGAGATATAATAACGGGCAGAGATATAATAACACGCAGAGAGATATAATAACACGCAGAGATATATAATAACACGCAGAGATATAATAACACGCAGAGAGATATAATAACACGCAGAGAGATATAATAACGCGCAGAGAGATATAATAACGCGCCGAGATATATAATAACAGGCAGAGATATAATAACACGCAGAGATATAATAACGCGCAGAGATATAATAACACGCAGAGAGATATAATAACGGGCAGAGATATAATAACACGCAGAGATATATAATAACACGCAGAGATATATAATAACACGCAAAGATATATAATAACGGGCAGAGATATAATAACGGGCAGAGATATAATAACGGGCAGAGATATAATAACACGCAGAGATATATAATAACACGCAAAGATATATAATAATGGGCAGAGATATAATAACACGCAGAGATATAATAACACGCAGAGATATAATAACACGCAAAGATATATAATAACGCCCAGAGATATAATAACACGCAGAGATATAATAACGCGCAGAGAGATATAATAACGCGCAGAGATATATAATAACAGGCAGAGATATAATAACATGCAGAGATATAATAACACGCAGAGATATAATAACACGCAGAGAGATATAATAACACGCAAAGATATATAATAACAGGCAGAGATATAATAACACGCAGAGATATAATAACACGCAGAGATATAATAACACGCAGAGATATAATAACGGGCAGAGAGATATAATAACACGCAGAGAGATAATAACACGCAGAGATATAATAACACGCAGAGATATAATAACACATAGAGATATAATAACGCGCAGAGATGTAATAACACGCAGATATAATAACGCGCATAGATATAATAACGCACAGAGATATAACGCGCAGAGATGTAATAACACGCAGAGAGATAATAACACACAGAGATATAATAACACGCAGTGATATAACACGCAGATATAATAACACGCAAAGATATATAATAACGCGCAGAGATGTAATAACGTGCAGAGATATAACACGCAGATATAATAACACGCAGAGATATATAATAACACGCAGATATAATAACACGCAGAGATATAACACGCAGATATAATAACACGCAGAGATATATAATAACGCGCAGAGATATAATAACACGCAGAGATATAATAACGCGCAGAGATATTATATCACGCAGAGATGTGATAACACGCAGAGATATAATAACACGCAGAGATATAATAACGCGCAGAGATATAATAACACGCAGAGATGTAATAACACGCAGAGATGTAATAACACGCAGAGATGTAATAACACGCAGAGATATAATAACGCGCAGAGATATAATAATGTGCAGAGATATATAATAACGCGCAGATATAATAATGTGCAGAGATATAATAACACGCAGATATAATAACACGCAGAGATATAACACGCAGATATAATAACACGCAGAGATATTATAACACGCAGAGATATAATAATGTGCAGAGATATATAATAACACGCAGATATAATAATGTGCAGAGATATAATAACACGCAGAGATATAACACGCAGATATAATAACACGCAAAGATATAATAACGCGCAGAGATATAATAACACGCAGAGATATAACACGCAGATATAATAACACGCAGAGATATAATAACGCGCAGATATATAACACGCAGAGATGTAATAACGCGCAGAGATATAATAACGCGCAGAGATATATAATAACGCGCAGATATAATAACACGCAGAGATATAATAACGCGCAGAGATATAATAACGCGCAGAGATATAATAACGCGCAGAGATATAATAATGTGCAGAGATATAATAACGCGCAGAGATATAATAACACGCAGAGATATAATAACGCGCAGAGATATATAATAACGCGCAGAGATATAATAACACGCAGAGATATAATAACACGCAGAGATATAATAACACGCAGAGATAATAACACGCAGAGATATATAATAACGCGCAAAGATATATAATAACAGGCAGAGATATAATAACACGCAGAGATATATAATAACACGCAAAGATATATAATAACGCGCAGAGATGTAATAACGTGCAGAGATATAACACGCAGATATAATAACACGCAGAGATATATAATAACACGCAGATATAATAACACGCAGAGATATAACACGCAGATATAATAACACGCAGAGATATATAATAACGCGCAGAGATATAATAACACGCAGAGATATAATAACGCGCAGAGATATTATATCACGCAGAGATGTGATAACACGCAGAGATATAATAACACGCAGAGATATAATAACGCGCAGAGATATAATAACACGCAGAGATGTAATAACACGCAGAGATGTAATAACACGCAGAGATGTAATAACACGCAGAGATATAATAACGCGCAGAGATATAATAATGTGCAGAGATATATAATAACGCGCAGATATAATAATGTGCAGAGATATAATAACACGCAGATATAATAACACGCAGAGATATAACACGCAGATATAATAACACGCAGAGATATTATAACACGCAGAGATATAATAATGTGCAGAGATATATAATAACACGCAGATATAATAATGTGCAGAGATATAATAACACGCAGAGATATAACACGCAGATATAATAACACGCAAAGATATAATAACGCGCAGAGATATAATAACACGCAGAGATATAACACGCAGATATAATAACACGCAGAGATATAATAACGCGCAGATATATAACACGCAGAGATGTAATAACGCGCAGAGATATAATAACGCGCAGAGATATATAATAACGCGCAGATATAATAACACGCAGAGATATAATAACGCGCAGAGATATAATAACGCGCAGAGATATAATAACGCGCAGAGATATAATAATGTGCAGAGATATAATAACGCGCAGAGATATAATAACACGCAGAGATATAATAACGCGCAGAGATATATAATAACGCGCAGAGATATAATAACACGCAGAGATATAATAACGTGCAGAGATATAATAACACGCAGAGATAATAACACGCAGAGATATATAATAACGCGCAGATATATAATAACGCGCAGAGATATAATAACACGCAGAGATGTAATAACGCGCAGAGATATAATAACGCGCAGAGATATAATAACGCGCAGAGATGTAATAATGCGCAGATATATAATAACGCGCAGAGATATAATAACGCGCAGAGATATAACGCGCAGAGATATATATTAACACCGCGCAGAGATATATAATAACATGCAGAAATATATAATAACACGCAGAGCAATATAATAGCACGCAGAGCAATATAATAACGCGCAGAGATATAATAACGCGCAGAGATATAATAACACGCAGAGATATTATAACACGCAGAGATATAATAATGTGCAGAGATATATAATAACACGCAGATATAATAATGTGCAGAGATATAATAACACGCAGAGATATAACACGCAGATATAATAACACGCAAAGATATAATAACGCGCAGAGATATAATAACACGCAGAGATATAACACGCAGATATAATAACACGCAGAGATATAATAACGCGCAGATATATAACACGCAGAGATGTAATAACGCGCAGAGATATAATAACGCGCAGAGATATATAATAACGCGCAGATATAATAACACGCAGAGATATAATAACGCGCAGAGATATAATAACGCGCAGAGATATAATAACGCGCAGAGATATAATAATGTGCAGAGATATAATAACGCGCAGAGATATAATAACACGCAGAGATATAATAACGCGCAGAGATATATAATAACGCGCAGAGATATAATAACGCGCAGAGATATAATAACACGCAGAGATATAATAACGTGCAGAGATATAATAACACGCAGAGATAATAACACGCAGAGATATATAATAACGCGCAGATATATAATAACGCGCAGAGATATAATAACACGCAGAGATGTAATAACGCGCAGAGATATAATAACGCGCAGAGATATAATAACGCGCAGAGATGTAATAATGCGCAGATATATAATAACGCGCAGAGATATAATAACGCGCAGAGATATAACGCGCAGAGATATATATTAACACCGCGCAGAGATATATAATAACATGCAGAAATATATAATAACACGCAGAGCAATATAATAGCACGCAGAGCAATATAATAACGCGCAGAGATATAATAACGCGCAGAGATATAATAACACGCAGAGATGTAATAACGCGCAGAGATATATAATAACGCGCAGAGATATAATAACACGCAGAGATGTAATAACGCGCAGAGATATAATAACACGCAGAGAGATATAATAACGGGCAGAGATATAATAACACGCAGAGATATATAATAACACGCAGAGATATATAATAACACGCAAAGATATATAATAACGGGCAGAGATATAATAACGGGCAGAGATATAATAACACGCAGAGATATATAATAACACGCAAAGATATATAATAACGGGCAGAGATATAATAACACGCAGAGATATAATAACACGCAGAGATATAATAACACGCAAAGATATATAATAACGCCCAGAGATATAATAACACGAGAGATATAATAACGCGCCGAGATATATAATAACAGGCAGAGATATAATAACATGCAGAGATATAATAACACGCAGAGATATAATAACACGCAGAGAGATATAATAACACGCAAAGATATATAATAACAGGCAGAGATATAATAACACGCAGAGATATAATAACACGCAGAGATATAATAACACGCAGAGATATAATAACGGGCAGAGAGATATAATAACACGCAGAGAGATAATAACACGCAGAGATATAATAACACGCAGAGATATAATAACACATAGAGATATAATAACGCGCAGAGATGTAATAACACGCAGATATAATAACGCGCATAGATATAATAACGCCCAGAGATATAACGCGCAGAGATGTAATAACACGCAGAGAGATAATAACACACAGAGATATAATAACACGCAGAGATATAACACGCAGATATAATAACACGCAAAGATATATAATAACGCGCAGAGATGTAATAACGTGCAGAGATATAACACGCAGATATAATAACACGCAGAGATATATAATAACACGCAGATATAATAACACGCAGAGATATAACACGCAGATATAATAACACGCAGAGATATATAATAACGCGCAGAGATATAATAACACGCAGAGATATAATAACGCGCAGAGATATTATATCACGCAGAGATGTGATAACACGCAGAGATATAATAACACGCAGAGATATAATAACGCGCAGAGATATAATAACACGCAGAGATGTAATAACACGCAGAGATGTAATAACACGCAGAGATGTAATAACACGCAGAGATATAATAACGCGCAGAGATATAATAATGTGCAGAGATATATAATAACGCGCAGATATAATAATGTGCAGAGATATAATAACACGCAGATATAATAACACGCAGAGATATAACACGCAGATATAATAACACGCAGAGATATTATAACACGCAGAGATATAATAATGTGCAGAGATATATAATAACACGCAGATATAATAATGTGCAGAGATATAATAACACGCAGAGATATAACACGCAGATATAATAACACGCAAAGATATAATAACGCGCAGAGATATAATAACACGCAGAGATATAACACGCAGATATAATAACACGCAGAGATATAATAACGCGCAGATATATAACACGCAGAGATGTAATAACGCGCAGAGATATAATAACGCGCAGAGATATATAATAACGCGCAGATATAATAACACGCAGAGATATAATAACGCGCAGATATAATAACGCGCAGAGATATAATAACGCGCAGAGATATAATAACGTGCAGAGATATAATAACGCGCAGAGATATAATAACACGCAGAGATATAATAACGCGCAGAGATATATAATAACGCGCAGAGATATAATAACACGCAGAGATATAATAACGTGCAGCGATATAATAACACGCAGAGATAATAACACGCAGAGATATATAATAACGCGCAGATATATAATAACGCGCAGAGATATAATAACACGCAGAGATGTAATAACGCGCAGAGATATAATAACGCGCAGAGATATAATAACGCGCAGAGATATAATAACGCGCAGAGATGTAATAATGCGCAGATATATAATAACGCGCAGAGATATAATAACACGCAGAGATATAACGCGCAGAGATATATATTAACACCGCGCAGAGATATATAATAACATGCAGAAATATATAATAACACGCAGAGCAATATAATAGCACGCAGAGCAATATAATAACGCGCAGAGATATAATAACGCGCAGAGATATAATAACACGCAGAGATGTAATAACGCGCAGAGATATATAATAACGCGCAGAGATATAATAACACGCAGAGATGTAATAACGCGCAGATATATAATAACGGGCAGATATATAATAACACGCAGAGATATAATAACGCGCAGATATATAATAACGCGCAGATATATAATAACGCGCAGAGATATAATAACGCGCAGATATATAATAACGCGCAGATATATAATAACACGCAGAGATGTAATAATGCGCAGCGACATATAATAACACGCAGAGACATGCTTCTGTATCAGTGCTAGGGGTGTCTCCTCTCTCAGGTTATTGTCTGATTAATATAATTAAGTGTAATTACACAATATAATGCCACTCTGCACTGACAGGTGCCGCAGCCAATCAGAACTATTCCCGCCTCCTGTAGTCACTTCCGGTCTGAGGGCGGGACCGGAAATGGAACGTTGTCCAGTCAGAATTCACCACGAGCAGTTTCCCTGGTGATATAAAGCGCATGCGCAGCGCCACGTCCCGGACACCGGAACTCTCCCTTCTCGCCGTCATGCTGCGCACCGTGCCCCGGCTCTCCCCGCTGCTCATCTCCGTGCTGCTGCTCGCGGTACGGGCGCAGATCCCCGAGGAGCGGGATGTGCTGCTGCTCACCAAGGCCAACTTCGGGGAGGCGCTGGGGGCGCACAAGTACCTGCTGGTGGAGTTCTGTGAGTCCCGGGGGGGAGAGAGAGGCGCCGGGGGGAGAGAGAGGCGCCGGGGGGAGAGAGAGGCGCCGGGGGGAGAGAGAGGCGCCGGGGGGGGAGAGAGGCGCCGGGGGGGGGGAGAGAGGCGCCGGGGGGGGGGAGAGAGGCGCCGGGGGGGGGGAGAGAGGCGCCGGGGGGGGGTGAGAGGGGTTGAGGAAGAGAGCGAGTATAGCATAGATTGGGGAGAGGGAGGAGGAGAGGGAGCATAGCATAGGCTGAGGGGGGGGGGAGAGGAGAGGAAGCTGGGGTCGGGGGCTAGAGGCAGAGGCCTGGGAGGAGAGGGGGGGGGCCGAGGCCGGGGAGGAGAGGGGAGGCCGGGGAGGAGAGGGGGGGCCGGGGCGGGAGGGGGGGGGGCGGCTGCTGTGACTGGAGTCCGCAGACACTGAGCGGATTTAGCCCCGGGGCGGCGGCTGTCACCTCCTGATATCATAGCAGGACCCCTCCAATCCCCCAATTTCTCCCCGCAGGGGGTCCCCCCTTTGCTTGCTCTCTGCTCCCCCCCGCAGGGGGTCCCCCCTTCTCTTGCTCTCTGCTCCCCTCCCCCGCAGGGGGTCCCCCCTTCTCTTGCTCTCTGCTCCCCTCCACCGCAGGGGGTCCCCCCTTGTCTTGCTCTCTGCCCCCCCCCCCCGCAGGGGGTCCCCCCTTTGGCTCTCTGCTCCCCTCCCCCGCAGGTGGTCCCCCCTTCTCTTGCTCTGCTCCCCTCCCCCGCAGGGGGTCCCCCCTTCTCTTGCTCTGCTCCCCTCCCCCGCAGGGGGTCCCCCCTTCTCTTGCTCTCTGCTGCCCCTCCCCCCGGGACACAGCACGTATTTGATTTGACGTGCGGCGATATTGCCCGTTCAACTGTGCCGCGCCTCGGCCAATCGGTTTGAGGGGGCGTGGCCAGGGCGGTGCCGGTTAGGGTGACGTGTACAGTGCAGACATGCCACTCCTGACCCCACGTGGTGTGCCCTCTGACCCCCGGCTCTGCCTGACACCTCCCTGTGCACCCCCGGGCTGTGAGCATGTTCCCAGCAAAGGCTTTATTACACCGGGACCGTTCCAATCACTGCAGGGCCCTGAGCAGGCTGACCCTGGGGGAGGAGGGCCCTGAGCAGGCTGACCCTGGGGGAGGAGGGCCCTGAGCAGGCTGACCCTGGGGGAGGAGGGCCCTGAGCAGGCTGACCCTGGGGGAGGAGGGCCCTGAGCAGGCTGACCCTGGGGGAGGAGGGCCCTGTTGAGCTTCAGCCCTGACTGCCCCAGTCTTATTCACACAGTTGTCCTACCGCTCAACCTATTAATCAGTGGTGCAAAGTGGATAAGGATACATATATAAAGGTTTCCCTAATCGGGGAGACACACGATTCCCTTGTGGATGCACTCTTTCAGATAAGTTACAGCTATGTGTTGAGAACAAATTGAATCTGAGCGATAGCTCAAACTCCTACTGTACTCTTAAAATCAAACAATTAAGTATTTCATTAACAAATATTCCATAATATATACAAAATATAAAAATTAATGACTGATATATATTTATTGATTTTAAGAGTACAGTAGGAGTTTGAGCTATTGCTCAGATTCAATTTGTTCTTAACGCCTAGCTGTAACTTATCTGAAAAAGTGAATCCAGAAGGTAATCTTTTGTCTCCCTTTTTAGGGAAACCTTTGTTTGATGCCCCAGTCGCATCCCTGGAGCATTGCACCGGTCCATTATTCTGGGGCTAAATGTGAAATGCAACACAACCATGAAATCTGTGCCTGCTGTTGTGCAGTTGTTCCTTGCTGTGTGTTCTCTCCTGCTCTGAAGTACCCGTTTACACTGTCTTACTAAAGTATTTCGTGTGATGTTTGCATGAAGTGATCTCTGCTTTGTCACGTGTCCTGAATGAAGTGGTTTGGTGGCATGAGCCACTAATGGTTAGAACAATATCTTTCTTCCCATCTAAGCATTTGTGCAGTTTCTGCTGTTAATCTGGTGGGCTGGATACTATTTGTGCTTCTCTGGGGGCTTGCACAAATCTATTGTGCCAGCTGCCATGTCTTTATATAGGATTTGGTATTGAAGTAAAGCTCTGCACAGTAACATCTCAACCATGTGCCTAATCTAATGCTTTAATGAGTTTTAATACAGGCTCTTATCTGCCTGGACTTTTCTGTCTGGGTCATCTGTGGTATCTGCAATAGCTCACCTGTACATTTACTAATTCTCCAATAAGCACATGCCAGGAAGGTCCCACATCCAGGGAAAAGATGGCTGCCCCTCTCTGGCTCTGCTTTAACCTGTTAACACCAGCATGTGTGTTCTGTCTGTTTCCTGACTTTGTGCTGCTGTGTATCTGCAGACGCTCCCTGGTGTGGTCACTGCAAGGCGCTGGTCCCCGAGTATGAGAAGGCTGCTGCAACACTGAAAGCAGAGGGTTCTGAGATCCGACTGGGTAAGGTAGATGCCACAGAGGAGTCTGAGCTGGCCCAGGAGTTTGGTGTCAGAGGCTACCCAACTATCAAATTCTTCAAGAATGGTGACAAGTCTTCCCCCAAAGAATACTCTGGTAAGCGTCTGTGAGCACAGACGAGGGTGAGATCTGTGGGTCAGCGTTCTGGGGAAAGGGTCGGAGGCAATCTATGCATACTGACCCTTAACTACAGGACAGGCTGGGAGGCTCAGCATGGGAGTTGTGTAGTGAAGATCTGTCTTTTAATACTATAGTAATATTTTTGGGTTGTTGGCAATTCATCATGAAGTCTCTGCAGAGGTGTCTGTCCTGGGTCACTGATATGTACAATGCATGCAATGCCTGTTCCCTGTGCAGCTGGTAGGGAGGCCGCAGACTTTGTGAGCTGGCTGAAGAAGCGCACAGGTCCGTCTGCCACCACCCTGACTGACGAGGCGTCTGCAGCTTCTCTGGTGGAGGCGAGCGACGTTGCAGTGATCGGATTCTTCAAGGTGAGACGATGGTCCCCCAGTGTCACTGACACGCATACAAACCCAAGTCCTGGCATTCAGTTTGTGTACTGGGCTGCTTGGCAGGAATCGTTACACAGACCCAAGCTTTGGAACAGCCTCTAAGGAAGCAGAACTAAACATTTTGCCACAAGGAAGATGGGTTTCCTTTTCAGAGAACGCCTAGTAAATTCCTATTGTCACTGTCACGTCTCGTATAAAATATGTAGCGTTTGTGCATTGGTTTCCTTGGTTCCTGAGACTGCTCGTGAAACTTGTTCAATGTCTAAAACGTTGGCGCGGTCAGTGAAGTGCAGTGGTACGGCTTTCTAAATGAATCTCTGCTCCCCCAGGATGTCGAATCTGACCCGGCCAAGGTTTTCCTGCAAGCAGCAGAGTCTGTGGACGATGTTCCCTTCGCCATCACTTCCAGCGACGTGGTCTTCACCAAATACAAGCTTGACAAGGACGGTATTGTCCTCTTTAAGAAGGTGAGGAGTGGCCCATCTCAGGATATGTCTTTGCAAGGAGCCTGCTCTGAGATTAATCGGCAGGAGGCTGCTTCTGTATGTTGCAATGAACCTTCTCACGGGGTTTGAGGAGAGGAGGGTCTCTGATAAAGAGAATAGCTTATTTTTATATGCTCAGAGGATCCTCATCAATGTAAGTAAATAATGACCTAGTGAGGTGGGCAGGAGGGGGCCAGAGGCAGGTCGTTTCTGAACACTAGGCATTTAACCCTTCTGTTGCTAGGGGGCTTGCAACACCATTGCAGGTCCATGTTACATGCCCCTCCTTGACAGTGATTGGGTTAACCCAGGGATGTTTTGTAGCGTGCATGATCTCTTCCGTGACCTATGTAGGTTGATACAAGCTTTATGGCAGCTTGTTAGCAGTCACCTGATCCCCATGTGAGACGCTCTGTCCTACCAACTTTCCTCTGCGGCTAAAGCATCAGGAAGTGGATACGTGGCTGTACACCCTGGCCCGGGTATTGCCCTGTTGGCAGAGGGTGTCTTGCGTGGGGGGTACATCCTGCTCTGGGTTTTGCCCTCTTGCTTTCGTGGTAAGAGGAGGGAGGTTCTCAGAAGCTGCATGTAGATGTTTGCTGCCTGATTATGACGCTGGGTTTGGCACAAGCAGCGCAGTTTTTCTGTCCCTCTGTCGGCGTATTAACTTCCTGCTGGCATGAAGCTGCCTGTCACGCCTGGTTAGTCAGTGGATGCCTTCAATATGAAATCATTTCTAACTTGGGTTTTAGAGCAGTGTTATTCAGGCCTTGCCCCAGCGCGTTATGGCAATGTCCGTGAATGGTTTCTGAGGGACTCTTCTAGTCTTGTTCGCATCCCTTCCCGCTGTGACACTGCCACCGGTACGCATCCCTTCCTGCTGTGACACTGCCACCGGTATGCATCCCTTCCTGCTGTGACACTACCACGGTACGCATCCCTTCCTGTTGTGACACTGCCACGGTACACATCCCACTGTCACGGGTACGCTTCCCTTCCCGCTGTGACACTGCCACGGTACACATCCCACTGTGACACGGGTATGCATCCCTTCCCGCTGTGACACTGCCACGGTACACATCCCACTGTGATACGGGTACGCTTCCCTTCCTGCTGTGACACTGCCACGGTACACATCCCACTGTGACACGGGTACGCTTCCCTTCCTGCTGTGACACTGCCACGGTACACATCCCACTGTGACACGGGTACGCTTCCCTTCCTGCTGTGACACTGCCACGGTACACATCCCACTGTGACACGGGTACGCTTCCCTTCCCGCTGTGACACTGCCACGGTACACATCCCACTGTGACACGGGTACGCTTCCCTTCCCGCTGTGACACTGCCATAAGTTATCGCAGCTAACGGGCCTGGTGCAGAAATGGTGGTAAACGGCTTGTTCGCATTGTGGCTTCTGGCAGTTGGTGGCAAAGTGATGTGCACAATTCCTACATGCACTGGCTACTCATTTCTGTTGGATTTTAACCCTTCTTTCTCCCTTAGTTTGATGAAGGTCAGAACCACTTTGAGGGAGAAATCACAAAGGAGAACATCCTGAACTTCATAAAGTCCAACCAGCTGCCTCTTGTGATAGAGTTCACAGAACAGGTACGTCTCTCCTTCCTCTTGCGCTTTAGTATTTTTTGTGTTGCTCCATGTACAGGCATACCCCGCTTTAAGGACACTCACTTTAAGTACACTCGCAAGTAAGGACATGTCATCCAATAGGCAAACGGCAGCTCGCGCATACGCCTGTCGGCACGTCCTGAACAGCAATACCAGCTCCCTACCTGTACCGAAGCTGTGCGCAAGCGGGGAGACTATAGAGCCTGTTACACATGCGTTATTTACATCAGTTATGCACGTATATGATGATTGCAGTACAGTACATGCATCAATAAGTGGGGAAAAGGGAGTGCTTCACTTTAAGTACATTATCGCTTTACATACATGCTCCGGTCCCATTGCGTACGTTAATGCGGGGTATGTATATATGCGTACGTTAATGCGGGGTATGCCTGTGTTACATACATGCTCTGGTCCCATTGCGTACGTTAATGCAGGGTGTGCCTGTACTAAACTTTATTTATTTATTTTTTTAAATCTGCAGACCGCACCAAAGATCTTTGGTGGGGAGATAAAGACTCACATTCTCTTCTTCCTGCCGAAAAGTGTCCCGGACTACCAAGACAAGCTGGACGACTTCAAGAAAGCTGCTGCCAGCTTCAAGGGGAAGGTGAGGGACCCGCGGACAGTTCAGGGGCACCCAGGAAACTGGATGTAATGGACTTTAAAAAAGCCACATCCTGCAGCCGTGAGTGACCTGTGACATCCAATATTTGGGACGGAGTCTGGCACAGGAGTAACGAAAACTGACCGCAGGACGTTCAGATGCGTCTTGGGCTACGGCCCCATTCAATGCGCGCGCGACCTGGCGCCGTGTGCACTAGTCTGGGCTGTGACCTGTGGTGAAGAGTAGATCATGACGGGGCGGCGCATGGCCATGACATCCCGTGGCAGGTTCACCCTCATTGGCTGAACTGCCGCTGTGACGTGGCCAATGCAAGGCCGCCGCGCCCACACGTTGACTGGGGCTAGAGGGCTGTACCTTGTGTGCAGCTGCGGCCCCCGGGGACGAAAGCCTGAAGTCCCTTCATGGGATCCCCAACGTGCTCATACCGGTGGGGTTTTTTTTTGTTCCTTATTAGATCCTCTTCATCTTCATCGATAGCGATCACAGCGACAATCAGCGGATCCTTGAGTTCTTTGGCCTGAAGAAGGAAGAGTGCCCAGCCATCCGCCTCATCACCTTGGAGGAGGAGATGACCAAGTATAAGCCGGATTCTGATGACCTCTCGGCTGATAAGATCAAGGAGTTCTGTGACCGCTTCCTTGAGGGCAAAGTCAAGGTGGGTCTGGCGAGCTACGGAGGACTGCAGTGATTGATGGGCTGTGCAGAAAAGGGAGTGTGCAAGGGGCATGACTAGTGTCGGTGGATAACTCAGAAGTGATTGGATTAGATACCGATTGTAAGTTACGTTAGTTTCTTGCACCTGCGCACAGATTTGCATTTTGATTCACAATCTTGGTTCTTGACTCTCGGAGGCATCTAATACCGTAAGTAAGTGGGCCGAATCCCAGGCACGGTGTGCTGATCCGTGTCTGCTTACTCTCCTCCAGGCCCATCTTATGAGCCAGGACGAGCCAGAAGATTGGGACAAGACCCCTGTGAAGGTCCTGGTGGGGAAAAACTTTGAGGAAGTGGTCTTCGATGAGAAGAAGAATGTGTTTGTAGAGTTCTGTGAGTTTCCTGCGGGACTTTTGTTTTATCAGCCGCTCCTGCAGAGTTTAGCTATAAATGAACCGCTGCTGCTTTTTTTTGACATGCTGCTTATCTTCCGCATTCAGACGCTCCATGGTGTGGTCACTGCAAGCAGATAGCTCCCATCTGGGACCAACTAGGGGAGAAGTTCAAGGACCACGAGGACATCGTCATTGGCAAAATGGATTCCACTGCTAATGAGATTGAAGCTGTGAAAATCCACAGCTTTCCCACACTGAAATTCTTCCCAGCAGGGGCTGAGAAGAAGGTATGTTGTGAGCATGGAGTGGCCAGGGATGAGCAGCACGAGCTCACCGTGCTTATCGCAAGACTTTGAACTCTTGTGTGTGTTTCAGGTGGTGGATTATAACGGGGAGAGGACGCTAGAAGGATTCACAAAGTTCTTGGAGAGTGGAGGACAAGAGGGGGCAGCTGCTGAGGAGGTGAGTTGGGGGTGATCAACTGTGCCAGGGGTACTGTGAATACGTGGGCTCTGCTTGGGCAACTCGTCCTGTCACCAGCCACCCGCAGTTAATAGCGATGTGACCATCACCATGTTTCATTAAGTGACCCAGCTATGCTATACTAGTCTTCAGTCATGATGGGTGTCTGTATATTAAATATATCTTGGTGGCCTTTATTGTAAATACTATATTGTAGCACCAATCCTGATGGTGCCATGCACCTGGTTATTAGTGCGAGTTGTGACATTGGCCTGTGCAATGCTGACAGACGCTCTGCCTTCAGCCTAACGTTGGGTTTCTATTGTAGGATCTGGAGGATTTGGAGGAGGCAGAGGAGCCCGAGTTGGAGGATGGAGATGACCAACATACAAAAGATGAATTATAAGAATGTGAAGTGAAACTTGCAGGAAACACTACAGGAGTGGGAAGGAAGTCTAAAGAAATTCTACAATGTCAGAATGCTGAGAATCCAGAGGAAATGATTGCAAACCGTTTCATCCATCTGTGTATATGGAATCTTGTTTGGGGAGGGGGGAGGGAGCTTTTGGTTTTGTGATGGTCAGTTTAATAGATTTGTTTTGTTTTTCACGGTTTTTGTTTTTTTTTAACACTTGTTTTACTTTTTTCCAGTGATTTGTTTCATGATGTAAAGTTCTGTATTTGTTCTCGCTTCCCCAAATAGTGTCGTCGTCCTGGCTGTCCTTGGCTTTATTGTGAACTTTATACTGTATATGGAATTCCTTGCATGGCTGGTGACTTAACAAAAATGGGCTTTATCCCACCCCCACAGCCGCTGTAGCTTATTTCCCTGGGCTGCCTTCTCCTCTAGAAGTGGGGGGTGGGGTGGAGGGGTCCTCACTTCAGTCGTGTCCATGCTGTAGCCTGGCGGGTGGGGGTACCTGGTGACAGCAGTCAGTATTTGATGCAGTGAGCTCCCTGTGTTTGGGGAGGGGGGGGGGGCAGAAGGAAAGGGATACTCACTGATCACACTACCCAAAATATCCCTGAGTTCAGGGCCCCCTCTCTGATCACCTTAGGCGGTACACTTCTCTCAATGCAATTTGTTTCCCATTGTTTCTGTTTGGGACAGGCCCTCTGATAAAGCAACCAATGACACGTTGGCCTCTGGACAGGGGTGGAGGTTTAAGCAGGATCAAAATGTGTAAATTCTACAAGCATTCCTCCATCTTTAAGTTGGAATGTGAAGTGTTGGCCAAATAAAGTTAATTTTAATACAGTGGTGTGTTGTGTTTATTGAGTCGTGTGCGAGTAACATGGGTATAGTTCACTTTTACTGCAGGCTATTGGACATGTTAGCATCCAGCTGTGCCAACATGGAATGGATATCCAGAGGTTTAAGACTAGAAGAACACAAGTAGGAAAGACAATGTCTGTATATTTATAGATATAATCCCCGGCTGTTCTAGTAAAAGGTGAGATATTTGATGCTAGAGGGTGGTGCTCAGAATGGTTCAGTTACTTCTCATGGAGCCGTGTGCTGTGGTTACAATGCGTGGCTTATTATGCAGCCGTGTTTCTCTGTGAGCTGCGGTTACAATGCGTGGCTTATTATGCAGCCGTGTTTCTCCGTGAGCTGCGGTTACAATGCGTGGCTTATTATGCAGCTGTGTTTCTCTGTGAGCTGCGGTTACAATGCGTGGCTTATTATGCAGCCGTGTTTCTCTGTGAGCTGCGGTTACAATGCGTGGCTTATTATGCAGCCGTGTTTCTACGTGTGCTGTGGTTACTGTCTTGCTGCTCTGTGACCCTGAGAAGCACTAAACAGCAGCTGCTTTCCTAATCAGTTGACCTGGTAAGATGAGACTAGCTTGTGCTGCACAGTGGGCGTCGGGAAGGGCTGGCTGCCTTGCAGCGCGATGAGATGTGTCCCTGAAATAGCTGGGAAGGGAGAGCTATAAAAGGGTTTGTGCTGCTGCCCTCGCTAGGCGCACTGTGTGTGCTTTGCTACATGTGGGATTCAGTGGCGTTCTGTGCTACAAGAGGGGAAGCATCGTGGGAGGGAAGGGAGATAAACACGATTCTGTGCAGACGGAGACCACGTACCCCACAGCGCTGGCGCTGAGCCCTCTGCCTGCCGCCGTCTCCAGTCACGGCATTCTCAGGATGAGGTATTACCAGGCTCCCACCCGCCGCTCCGCGCGGAGTCTGAGGTCCATGCGCACCGTACGCTTTCCAAATGACATTGTGTTCCAGGACCACATCCGGCAGGGCGACCTGGAGCAGGTTGGGAGGTTTATTCGGGCCCGGAAGGTGACACTGGACAGCGTCTATATATCGGGTGAGTGAGGGGCGGCAGAGACCCGGGATATAGAACGTACAAGGATTCTGCTTTCAATGTGTTCTGATCAACCACAACATAGCAGCTGTTCTATACCTTGGCTGCGCTGATCCTGCCGGGGTTTAAATGCACGCAAACACCCTTTGCTAATCTGTATGTTATTGTGGTTATTGGGCCATTCCCCTAACTGCATTAGCACAGGATCCTCAAACTAGATATAGCAAAGCCGAGGGCACGTGGGGTAACGAGAGAAGGTAACGCGTCCGAGGCAATGGATCTAAGGTCCTAAAATAGGCCGCTCCAGCTTTGCACCCCTCCGTTCCTCCTGTCATAAAACAAACTGACTGCAGGGAAGAAGAATCTGGCCCAGGCACGGAATATTCCTGTCATTCTAGATGTATCTGGGTGAAACGGGTAACGTGCGACCATCACAAAATGAATATATATCTTTATTAGAATTAACAGGCGTCCACCCCCCCCCGTGTCTGAGATTAGTTGTTGGGCGATTCATTATCGGGATTAGTTCTGAAGGGCTTTCTCATTTGAGTGGCAAGCTCTATTGTGTGATATATTGACGCTGTGACGGGGTGTGAGTTGGGGGGGACCTTATCTCTAACCCCAGTCTGAGGCTGCTGTCACCGCGCACTTTGTCACTCAGGTATGGCTGCTCTGCATGAAGCCGTTCTCTCGGGGAATCTGGAATGTGTGAAGCTGCTGATCAAATATGGAGCAAACATCGAGCAGAGAGACGAGAACGGCTGGACCCCTCTGCACATGGCCTGCAGCGAGGGGCACCCACACATCGCCAGGTGAGGGGGTACCTGCACATCGCCAGGTGAGGGGCACGCACACATCGCCAGGTGAGGGGGCACCCGCACATCGCCAGGTGAGGGGGCACCTGCACATCGCCAGGTGAGGGGGCACCTGCACATCGCCAGGTGAGGGGGCACCCGCACATCGCCAGGTGAGGGGGTACCCGCACATCGCCAGGTGAGGGGGTACCCGCACATCGTCAGGTGAGGGGGCACCTGCACATCGCCAGGTGAGGGGGTACCTGCACATCGCCAGGTGAGGGGGCACCCACACATCGCCAGGTGAGGGGGCACCCGCATATCGCCAGGTGAGGGGGCACCCGCACATCGCCAGGTGAGGGGGCACCTGCACATCGCCAGGTGAGGGGGCACCCGCACATCGCCAGGTGAGGGGGCACCCGCACATCGCCAGGTGAGGGGGCACCCGCACATCGCCAGGTGAGGGGGCACCCGCACATCGCCAGGTGAGGGGCACCCGCACATCGCCAGGTGAGGGGCACCCGCACATTGCCAGGTGAGTGGCACCCACATTCTGCGCTCATTTCTTCTCCTGTTTTGCAAGTGAGAGCTGCTCAGCACTGCGCGGCAATCATTAACTCCCCACACTTGTTCTCGGCCGGCTGACTCTCTGTCTGTCTCTCGTTCTTTACAACACACTCGTAATTCTTCAGATCTGCAAACGAAGCGGGAGAAAAAAAGAAGTGTGTGTATAAGATATAAATAAATATATATAAATATATATATATATATGTGTGTGTGTGTGTGTATGTATGTAGGAGTTTATATCTGTGTATATATATGTTTCCATTCATGTAGGTAGGATTGTGTGTATGTGTACTTATTCATGTAGATGTGAGTGTGTGTTTGTGTGTGTGTGTGTGTGTGTGTGTGTGTGTGTATGTATGTAGGAGTTTATATCTGTGTATATATATGTTTCCATTCATGTAGGTAGGATTGTGTGTATGTGTACTTATTCATGTAGATGTGAGTGTATCTACGTATGTATATCTATATGTATGTGTGTATTTTTTGTAGCTGTGTGAATGTCTGATTGATTGATATATATGATATATATATCATATATATCTATCAATCACACACACAAATTGTGAGCGCACACTCCTAATAATAGCAAATATATAACAATAATTTAATAAAAAAACAGACAATACGTGACCATGAATATGATTGAGATACACGATTGAAATATAAGTATAAAAAGGAAGTTGGTGGTTGCTACAATAGTTCCTTAAATGGAAAGAGGAATAAACTCCGAGGGTCAGAGACGTCTCTAGTTCTTTTTGTGTCTCGTGCCTTAAATATGCCTTGCAATCTCCTCCTGGAAGATATTGGTATGTAACTCCGATGTAAATGCAAGGCACAGACAGTTCCTGTAAATAGATGGTATATTACACACTCCTGACAATTGTGCCCAGATGTATGCTGATCCGAGAGCAACGCTAACAGCGCGCCCGGCGGCTGGAAGCCTCGTGTCACACACGGCTTCTCCATTTTGGCTTTATTTTGGTTAAATAAATCAGGACACGGTGTAATACGTCATGTGTTGTTGTGCATCTGAGGTTGTATTTACCTAATTTTAAGACCTGCTAAGGAACAGATGATTGTAATTATGTCCTGATATGTAACACCATACAATTCAAAGAGGGTGTACTTTCTTTTTCACACAACTGTATGTGTGTGTGTGTGTGTGTGTGTGTGTGTGTGTATATAGTCAAAATAAAACAGTTTGCACTCCTATAGGTGCTAGTAAGCCGCAGGTGCATGTCCCATATAGATAATGTAGGCATACGTTACCGTTCCGAGGCTTGATAAGCAAGAGACAACACTCAATTATAGAAGTATCAAAAGTGTATTAGTGATAGCAGTGATACATCAAGAAACCCAACGTTTCGGCACTACAGAATGGGACCTTCCTCAGGGGGATATATTTATATCATCTATGTTCATCTGCTATGTAACTATGTAACTATATATATAAAATCAAAAACGAATAGACGATACCGTTCTGTGGCTAACGAAATGCTTCTATTTGTGTGAGCTTTCGAGATACCCTGATCTCTTCTTCCGGCGGTGTTACATTGGATAAAGGAGGCAAGGGGTGTACTCAAAAACAGTGCATCTTGGAATGTGACTGGAGCTCATCCCTCCCCCCTGTGTAGTGTGTGAGTTATGACTAGAGGTGTTAAATAGTCCCTGAATGTGCGGCGTGGGAGTGTATACCAATGGTGTATACAAATTTTCTGTGTTATATATATATAGCAACTCGACTAACACAGCTATTTTCTGCTTTATATATATATATATATATATATATATAAACAGAAACAAAGAAAAAAAGAATCAAAATTTATTAAACACATACATGTTTTTTTCAGCTCAGTCTCTTACTTACTTTTATTAGTTTTGACCTTATTTTGCTGACTCCAGTGCTTAGCTTAGTTTTGTTATCAGTGTTTTGGATTAGACAGCTTTGGGGACACTGTGGATCTTTTGTATATGTTTTATGTGTTTAATAAATTTTGATACTTTTGTACACTGGAGTGCTATTTTGGGATCTTTTTTCTTTGTTTCTGTTTTCACATATTTATCATCCCTAGCACCGCCAGTAGTGTTGATATTGCACACTTTACGTTACTGGTTTTAGCACTTCTTATTTATGGTCTGTTGCAGGCATTTTTCGTGTTTCACACATATATATATATATATATATATATATATATATATATATATGTATGTGTATTCAGGTAGATGTGAGTATGTGTATTCAGGTAGATGGTGTGTGTGTGTGTGTGTGTGTGTATTCAGGTAGATGTGAGTATGTGTATTCAGGTAGATGTGAGTATGTGTATTCAGGTAGATGGTGTGTGTGTGTGTGTGTGTGTGGTCGTCACGTAGATGTGTGTGTGTATACACACTAACAAACTCTTAACAAACCAGCAACTATCAGATTTTTGGGAACACCTGTTAAAGGTACATTTCCTTGTCTGTCGTGTGCGCGGTGCGGGAACATCCAAAAAGGCCCCTCTTTCACTCGCCCACTAACTGGCCATCTATACCACATGAAACACTAAGCGCCGTGCAATACCGATTCTGTGGTATACTTAATTAAATGCCCTTGTGGCACGGCTTACGTTGGGGAAACGACGAGAAGACATTAAAGGCCGAGCGAGCCGGCATAAATCTGCGGTTAGGTGTCGGGTACAGGATCAGCCGGTTTCTGCTCACTTTTTACTGGCTGGGCACAGCATTATTCAACTGCGGGTGCAAGTGACAGATCATGTCCCCAAACCTAGACGTGGGGGCAACAGGATGCTTATCCTTAGTAAACGTGAGGCCTTCTGGATACACGAATTGGGGACTATGCAGCCCCAGGGTCTTACGATCTGACGGGACTCTGACTATTAGACTCTTTCTGTTACTATGGAAGGTTTGTGCAGGTTATTGGTCTGATTCAGCAGGGCTGGTCAGTGAGGACCTCAGTGATTCGCCTCTATGTCAGTCATCACCTTCTCCGCTTCCTTTTGAGTCTATGTTCATGCGAGTTGTTCCGGATCAGCGCCTACGCAGGGCTCACAGAGTCTAAGCCTGGGTTTCCCCGCTTATCTTATTTCCGTGTGTTCCAGAATAGCCACACGCGGCACATCTGATATATATATATCTTATTTTTTTACACTTGCTCCCCAGTTGACCTGGCCTTTAACCCCCTTTGAAGGGTGCGGGACTTTAACCCACTTCGTGGTGGGTTATTAGGGCGATCCGAGTAACAGCTTCTTGTTTGTTTCATTTCTTACATGTTGGGATTTATTCCCTTTTTCTTTGTATAGTACTGTTTATATGTTCTGTTCTTGTGTTTGCCTCTGTATTAGGCATCACTGGGACAGTGCAACTAGTAGGTGATCTCCCCTTTGGGAGCCCTGCATGGCTTATTTGACTGGTCTCTAGGGACGCTATTTACTTGTAAATGAATGGGGTCACAGAGGTACACTTTATGGGACATGGCGCCCCATTACCTCCCTAACTGTGAGGATTTAGAGCTTTATCCAGCGCTGTCGGGTGGTACGAGGCTAGGACGTGTGTGTTTGTGTTCTTCAGGGATTGCACATGCGCAGTAATTATGCACGAGTACAGGCGCACAGGGTTGTGATTACCTGCATAGCTGAGACTAATTAGATTACTGTTTTGTCACCACATATATTCCTGTACCTATATAACGGTGATCTGTTGCACTGTTCACTAGAGCTTGAGAAAGGACCGCGTGGGTCCGAAACATACGCTGCTCTAGGTTACGTTGGTTGCCTTGTTTCAATACATTTATTTTTTCATCTGGAGAGTGCTGCGGACCCTTTCTTTGTTATATATTTACTGGACTAGTCTGGTGTTCGCATGTGCAATCCCTGCAGAACACAAACACACACGTCCTATCCTCGTACCACCAGGCAGCGCTGGATAAAGCTCTAAATCCTCACAGTTATGGAGATAATGGGGCACCATGTCTGGCGTTCCCTGTCCCTCTGCGTGCACCTCAATTACTGTTAAGTATATTTTCTCTTATTTTTTTATGTAGTCTGCTGTATTTGAGTGCACCCAGCATTTTTGAATCCTATATATAGACATATATATGTATATTTATTCAGGTAGAGTAGATGTGTGTGTATACACTATGTGTAGCATTATCATCCCTCAGCCCGTGTCTCCCCACTGCTAGATGAAGCCTCCCCAATGATCTCCCAGGTCCTGCGGTTACAGCCTCTCTTCTCCACGTTGTTCCAATACATGTTCTGATTTCATCCTGCTATTTTACTCTTGGTGGTTGTCTTGGTCTTTTGATATCCCTTGGGATCCAGTAGAGCAGGGGTGCGCAAACTTCCTGCGCTGCGCCCCCCCCTGCTTGCTCTCCCCGTGTCGTGCCCCACCTGCGGCATCAAATGATGCCTCGGGGTCACGTGACATCACGTGACCCACAGCGTCATTTGACGCCACGTCTCTATGGCAACAGGCGTCAAATTACACTTGATGCTGCATTATCATGGAGACGAGTGGACACGGAAGCCGGGTAAGTGAGCTGCGCCCCCCCCCCCCAATCTTGCACCCCCCAGTTTGCGCACCACTGCAGTAGAGTACAATCTTCATCCAAAGATGGTGATTTCTTCTTGTGATATGTCCGTCCCACCGCCATTTAGATTTTTCCACCCCTGTGATAATACCCAGCATGCATCTCTCCATACTTCTTTGTTTTGTCTGAAGTATCTTCGCTTTTAGGGTCCGTGTGTCACAGCCATACCCGAGCATGGGCAGGATATACGGGTTGAAAACGTTTCTTTTGAGGCACAGTGGATGGTCCCCTTGCAAGATGGTCTTGTTTCTTCCAAATGCCTCCATCCCATCTTCATTCTCTTATTGATTTCATTCACAAGGTTCCCATCTATTGCTAATTGCCGGCCAAGGTGGACATTGTCTTCAACTTCTTCTAGCTCTATTCCGTTTATTTCAATCTTTGCAGCGCTGACACAGGTCATTACACTCTGCTCATATTACTCGACCTCCCTGCAGCATTTGACACCGTGGACCACCCTCTTCTCCTTCACATTCTCCATACTCTTGGTGTTCGTAACAAAGCTCTATCCTGGATCTCCTCTTACCTCTCCCATCGTACTTTCAGTGTCTCTTCTGCTAACACCTCCTCCTCCTCTATCGATCTCTCTGTGGGGGTACCCCAGGGCTCTGTCCTGGGACCCCTTCTCTTTTCTCTGTACACACTTTCTCTAGGTGACCTAATCATATCTCTTGGGTTTAAATATCACCTCTATGCTGACGACACACAAATATACTTTTCAACCCATTACCTTATACCTGCTGTACAGACCAAAGTTTCTGAATGTCTCTCTGCGATATCATCCTGGATGGCCCTCCGCCGACTTAAACTTAACATGTCAAAAACAGAGCTCCTCATACTTCCTCCCAAACCTGGCCCTACTACCTCATTCCACATTACTGTTGGAAATACGATCATTCACCCAGTAGCCCAAGCACGCTGCCTAGGGGTCACACTCGACTCCTCTTTCTCATTCTCCTCTCACATTGAAAACGTTTCTAAAACCTGTCGCTTTTTCCTCCACAATATTACAAAGATACGCCCTTTCCTCTGTTGCTCGACTGCTAAAACTCTGACTCAGGCCCTCATTCTCTCCCGTCTTGATTACTGTAACCTCCTGCTGTCCGGCCTTCCTGCCTCTCACCTGTCTCCCCTACAATCTATCCTAAACGCGGCTGCCAGAATCACTCTACTCTTTCCTAAATCTGTCTCCGCGTCTCCCCTCCTGAAATCCCTCTCCTGGCTTCCTATCAAATCCCGCATCTCACACTCAATTCTCCTCCTCACTTTTAAAGCTTTACACTCTTCTGCCCCTCCTTACATCTCAGCCCTAATTTCTCGCTATACACCATCCCGACTCTTGCCTTCTGCTCAAGGATGTCTTCTCTCTTCCCCCTTTGTATCTAAAGCCCTCTCCCACCTTAAACCTTTCTCACTGACTGCCCCACACCTCTGGAATGCCCTTCCCCTCAATACCCAACTAGCACCCTATCTATCCACCTTTAAGACCCACCTTAAGACACACTTGCTTAAAGAAGCATATGAGTAGCACCGTGGATAATACTACAACGATACATATAGCTTGGCCCCTTGCAGATGTACAAGAATGCCCTCCTACTGTCTCTGTACGTTCTTCCTACCTACCAATTAGATTGTAAGCTCTTCGGAGCAGGGACTCCTCTTCCTAAATGTTACTTTTATGTCTGAAACCCTTATTCCCATGATCTGTTATTTATATTATCTGTTATTTATTGGATTACCACATGTATTACTGCTGTGAAGCGCTATGTACATTAATGGCGCTATATAAATAAAGACATACATACATACATTGTTGAATATCACATTAGTCTCGCCGAGAGTCATACGGAGCTCATTTTCTTACTGGCTTCAGTGAGTTCTTGGATGTGTTGCTGGAGGTCTTCTGGACTTGTGGCAAAACTAACAACGTCACCTGCAAATCGTGGGTGTCTCAAATATTCAACGTTCATTTTGATTTCTTTTTCTTCCCAATCTAATGTCTTGAACAATTTTTCAAGTGTTGCTATGAAGAGCTTTGGTGACACGGTGTCTCCTTGTCAACCTCCATTACTGATCCGGGTGACACGGTGTCTTCTTGTCAACCTCCCTTACTGATCCTGGTGACACGGTGTCTCCTTGTCAACCTCCCTTACTGATCCTGGTGACACTGTGTCTCCCTGCCGCACTCCCTTACTGATCCTAGTGACATGGTGTCTCCCAGCCGCACTCCCGCGCTGATCCTGGTGACATGGTGTCTCCCTGCCGCATTTCTTACTGACCCTGGTAACAGTGTCTCCCTGCCGCACTCCCACACTGATCCTTGTGATATGGCGTCTCCCTGCTGCACTCCCTTGCTGATCCTTGTGATATGGTGTCTCCCTGCCGCACTCCCTTACTGCTCCTGGTGACACGGTGTCTCCCTGCCGCACTCCCTTACTGATCCTGGTGACACGGTGTCTCCCTGCCGCACTCCCTTACTGCTCCTGGTGACACGGTGTCTCCCTGCCGCACTCCCTTACTGCTCCTGGTGACACGGTGTCTCTCTGCCGCACTCCCTTACTGCTCCTGGTGACACGGTGTCTTCTTGTCAACCTCCCTTACTGATCCTGGTGACACTGTGTCTCCCTGCCGCACTCCCTTACTGATCCTAGTGACATGGTGTCTCCCTGCCGCACTCCCTTACTGCTCCTGGTGACACGGTGTCTCCCTGCCGCACTCCCTTACTGCTCCTGGTGACACGGTGTCTCCCTGCCGCACTCCCTTACTGCTCCTGGTGACACGGTGTCTCCCTGCCGCACTCCCTTACTGCTCCTGGTGACACGGTGTCTCCCTGCCGCACTCCCTTACTGCTCCTGGTGACACGGTGTCTCCCTGCCGCACTCCCTTACTGCTCCTGGTGACACAGTGTCTCCCTGCCGCACTCCCTTGCTGATCCTGGTGACATGGTGTCTCCCTGCCGCACTCCCTTACTGCTCCTGGTGACACGGTATCTCCCTGCCGCACTCCCTTACTGCTCCTGGTGACACGGTGTCTCCCTGCCGCACTCCTGCGCTGAACCTTGTGCCGGCCCAGTAGCTGCCTGCGCGCGCGTTTGTAGAGCTCGCGATGCGCGATCACATTTTGTAGAAGACAAGGATTTTGTCTTTTCTTGTGGCGACGGCGCGCTGGCCACGTTACGGCAGGCGGTTCAGCCAATGAGGACGAACCAGCCACGTGACGTCATGGCCGCGCCCCCGCCCCCCGTCGCGATCTCCTGCAGCTCAACCACAGACCGCAGATCGCGGCTTTCATCCGTGCATGCGCCGCCAGGCGCGTGTGCAGCAGTGACCACAGGGGCCGCAGTCTAATGGTTGATGTGGCCAACTTATAAATGTTCTTTATAATATCAATGTATGCCTTATCAATGCTTTGTCTACTTAATGCCTTTAAAACTGCTGAGGTGTTTATTTATTTATAACGTGTTACCAGGAAGTAATACAGTGAGAGTTACCTCTCGTTTTCAGGTCTGTCCTGGGCACAGAGTTAAGATGACAAACAACATATGGTTACAAGTACAGTTACATAAGTGAACAGGGTATACATTATATACAAGACATTGCATGCTGTAATGGACGTGCTCGCCCCAAACCGGGACCAGACCGCGGGGCTGAGGTGGGGATGTGAATCCACCGACCTTAGACCACGAAGCCGGTTCTGGATTGCGCAGTCCGTAGTCAATCGTAGCCGGTTCGGGGTTGGAGAAGGCAGGGTAATCCATGGACAAGCCGGGGTCAGAGTTGGAGACGTCAGAGTACTCGATATCCAGGCTGGGGTTCGGCAACGGGTAGGCTGGTGTGAGGCGCTTCAGCGTAGCAGCTGAATCGCGGGAATGGCCTCTGCGCGAGGAGTGGGAGCAGCCCAATATAAAGGTCCCTGCAAGGGGAGGATGCAGGCTGGCCTAGGAACACCGCAGTGTAGCACTGGGAGACCAGCGCTTCAGCACACGAATCAGGGAGCAGGCCTCTGCAAGGAGGGAATGCAGCAGGTCTCAGGAACAAGGCAAGGCTAAGGCAAGGTAGCTTGTGGCAAACACAGTTACATCCAAGTCCAACTTGGTTTATGCTCAGCAATGGGGGGAAAGGGAGAGCCCAGTATAAGGGCAGGGGGCCAATCCAAAGACAGGGGTGTGTGGGAATTCCTCCAATGACAGAGCAGAGAGACAGAGCTGCAGTGATTGCACTCACAGGTGATAGTGCTTGCAGATCCAAGGGGAGGTCTGTCTGAGAGCTCACCAACTCTGCAGGAGTGAGCTCCAGCCAAACCCAGGAACGGATTCCTTACACATGCACAGTTACAGATAATATATGTTATAGGCGTATGTAACAGTTACAGATCAGATTAAAATGTGAGGCAGCTTTAGTTTTGAAATAACTTAGACTGGTGCTGGGTGTGAGAGTCTCCGGTAGACTGTGGGTGCACGGTGAGAGAAGGAGGAACGTCCGGATACTTTGCTGAACCTTGGGACCATGAACAGTCTTTTGGAGTCTGATCTCAGATGATAAGTGCTGCGTGTGGTAGGGGTGAGGAGCTTGTTCAGACAGACGGGTAGCTTGCCCAAAAAGTATTTGAAGGCAAGACAGGAAAGATGAACTTTGCGCCTAGACTCAAGTGATGACCAATCTAGTTATTTGAGCATTTCACAGTGATGTGTGTTGTAGTTGCATTGGAGAACAAGACAGCATATTGAGTTGTAGAGGGTGTCAAGTTTGCTAAGGTGTGTTTGGGGTGCCGAGCCATATACTATGTCCCCATAATCTATCATTCGCATTAGCATCTGCTGTGCTATACGTTTTCTGACAGCATACTTAGGGAGGATTTGTTCCTGTAAAGTACTCCTAGTTTGGCATAGGTTTTGGATGTCAGGGTATCAATGTACATCACGAATGTTAAATGGGAGTCAAACCATATGCCCAAGTATTTAAAACTAGTGACAGGAGTTAGGGTGGTTACATACAAAACACACTAGATGGAGCTCAAACACTATATCTAAGTGCAAATAACAGTGATAAACAATAAAATATAAAATATAATCAATAAATTATAAAACTTCACCGTGCAATAAAATAAAAGTAAAGACACTCAAACCCTTCTGGGACTGTTTCAGGGTCCTCAATCAAGATAATGGAACGGAATCAGGGGAGCGTCAGTACCTGGAAAAATATATACAAACTACCATAGTGTGTACTGTTTGGCAATATAAACATGAGACATGGTAGTGCTCCAAGGAGCAAATAGAGGTGCTAGATAGGAATATGTCCATAAACAGCAGACAAATAGGGAGAACTATATCCCTGAAGGGAGACAACAGAGCCAAGGATTAAAAAGCCATATAAAATTTATCCGGAATGGTAAAAATCAAGGCTTACAAGATACCAGAGTATAACGGGCGTTGGTTACAGGTTAAAGATGATACATCGAGTCGCGACCTCGTGAACCTCCAGCGCGTCCACCTTCTCCACCGGTATCTGTCCTGTGCTGCAGGCTGGATGCCGATACGTCACTTCCGGGTTTCACGGATGTAATTGGCGCCACCGGAACATCAGCTGGAGACTGTCTCCCTCGGGATGTTGTATTGAGGGTATCCCTATCTAGCACCTCGGAGCACTACCATGTTTCATGTTTATATTGCCAAACAGTACACACTATGGTAGTTTGTATATATTTTTCCAGGTACTGACGCTCCCCTGATTCCGTTCCATTAGGGGTTAGGGTGGTGTTAGCGTTGGTTTTGATCTGGAGCTATGTCAGAGGTGTAGACTGAATCAAATGCTTCTTTGTGACCTACAAATCCGAAGCAGAATGGCAGGTCGTATTAATTACTTCAGAAAATCAATTCTTGTACAACTTCGATGTGGTCCATTGTGTTATATCCACTGCGAAATCCCGCTTCTTCTCTAAGCTGGGCAATGTCCAGGGACTGTTTGAGTCAATTAGTGAGTATATCTGTGTGTATTCATGTACATGAGTATGTATGTGTATTTATGTACATGAGTATGTATACTGTATGTGTATTTATGTACATGAGTATGTATACTGTATGTGTATTTATGTACATGAGTATGTATGTGTGTATTCATGTACATGTGAGTATGTATATGTGTATTTATGTACATGAGTATGTATGTGTGTATTTATGTACATGACTATATATGTGTGTATTTATGTACATGACTATATATGTGTGTATTCATGTACATGTGAGTATGTATATGTGTATTTATGTACATGAGTATGTATACTGTATGTGTATTTATGTACATGAGTATGTATGTGTGTATTCATGTACATGTGAGTATGTATATGTGTATTTATGTACATGAGTATGTATATGTGTATTTATGTACATGAGTATGTATGTGTGTATTCATGTACATGTGAGTATGTATATGTGTATTTATGTACATGAGTATGTATGTGTGTATTTATGTACATGACTATATATGTGTGTATTTATGTACATGACTATATATGTGTGTATTCATGTACATGTGAGTATGTATATGTGTATTTATGTACATGAGTATGTATACTGTATGTGTATTTATGTACATGAGTATGTATGTGTGTATTCATGTACATGTGAGTATGTATATGTGTATTTATGTACATGAGTATGTATATGTGTATTTATGTACATGAGTATGTATGTGTGTATTCATGTACATGTGAGTATGTATATGTGTATTTATGTACATGAGTATGTATATGTGTATTTATGTACATGAGTATGTATATGTGTATTTATGTACATGTGAATATGTATATGTGTATTTATGTACATGAGTATGTATGTGTGTATTTATGTACATGAGTATGTATGTGTGTATGTACATGAGTATGTATGTGTGTATTCATGTACATGTGTGTACATATTGTGACAAACGGCTTACTCCGGGGCTCCGTCGTTTGTCCGGGACTGTTTAGAACACGGTCTTTTAGGGTAGGTTAAATGATGAGGCGTCACGTACTGTTCCTTTAAACAGGCTATGCCTGGTTTATTCAGTCCCAGGCACTGAGACTGCCACAGTGCATACAACAGAAAACAGATCAAAACAAAAGCTGCTCACCTGAGCGATAACTTAACTTAGATATCCCTGACTCAGGGTTGGAAGTGGCTTTTCCACTTCCAACATCAAAACACGGTACTTTTGCAGTCTTACACAAATGAACAGAAAGATTGAACCTGTTTGGGGAAGAGGCTTCTCCCCTCTGTAGTTCAGCAGCCTTCCAGCCTCCTGGCTCTTGTGGGGAGCCCAGAGCAAACAGGAAATCAGTCTTTCATACCTGATTCCTAATTAGCATGACAGGTGACAGAAATCAGGCAGCAGACAAACTCTGGTCTGGATCTCTCATCCCTCAGTTCCAGCGCTTGCCAAACTGTGGGATGGAGTGTATGTATTATAAGGCTGCACTCCCAGGCCAAACAGGATAGAAACTGTCTAGTATCCTGGGAGCCCTATATACGGAATTTATTACCATCCCCTGGTTTCTGTCACATATCCTCCCCCCCAGCTCAGACCTCGAGGGATGAGCGACCATGGATATTAGGGAGTGCATCCTTGACAACCCGTCAGCATTGCCATGTTTGTGCCCTGACCTGTGTTCCACAGAAAATTTAAAGGGTTGTAGGCTTAGGAACCACCTGGTCACTCTAGCATTCTTTTCCCTGTTTTGACACATCCAGGTAAGGGGTGCATGATCTGTGACCAACCGGAATTTTCTCCCCAACAGGTAGTATTTGAGCGTCTCTACAGCCCACTTTATTGCGAGACACTCTTTCTCTACTATGGAGTAATTTTTCTCCTGGGGATTTAGTTTCCTACTTAAATAAAGGATGGGGTGCTCCTCACCTTGAGACTCCTGGGAGAGTACCGCCCCCAGCCCTACCTCAGATGCGTCGGTTTGGACTACGAACTCTTTGGAGAAGTCAGGTGTGACCAACACTGGTTGGGCACAGAGAGCTTCTTTCAGGCTTCTAAAGGCCTGTTCGGTTTCGGGGGACCACTTTACCATTAGCGGTCCTCTTGCTTTTGTGAGGTCAGTTAGTGGGGTTGCCTTAGTTGCAAAATTGGGAATAAACCTTCTATAGTACCCAATTAACCCCAAAAAGGTCCTTACTTGTTTTTTTGTAACTGGCCTTGGCCAATTTTGTATCGCCTCCACTTTGAGTGTTTGGGGTTTGAGTAAACCTCTGCCAATAGAATATCCCAGATACTTGGCCTCCTCCAGACCAATAGTGCATTTAGCGGGGTTAGCAGTTAGTCCAGCAGACCGGACTGCGTCAAGCACAGCTTGGACCTTTGGAAGGTGGGATTGCCAATCTTCACTATGGATTACCACATCATCCAGATAGGCGGCAGCATACCGAGCATGTGGTTTTAAAATTTTATCCATCATTCTTTGGAATGTGGCGGGAGCTCCATGTAAGCCAAAAGGCAACACCTTATACTGAAAGAGGCCGTCTGGGGTTGAGAAGGCTGTCTTTTCTTTTGCCCTTTCTGTGAGGGGAACCTGCCAGTACCCTTTTGTTAGGTCTAGGGTTGTGAGATATCGGGCTTTGCCCAGTCTCTCTACAAGTTCATCTACCCTGGGCATAGGATAAGTATCAAATTTTGACACCGCGTTTAGTTTCCGGTAGTCATTACAAAACCTTGTTGTACCATCTGGCTTTGGGACTAAGACTATAGGGCTGTTCCACCCACTTTGGGATTCCTCAATTACACCTAGTTTTAGCATTTTTTTAACCTCTAAACTTATAGCCTTTCTTTTGGCCTCTGGGATTCGGTACGGTTTAAGGTTAACTCGGACCCCCGGTTCAGAGACTAGGTCATGTTCAATTACGCTAGTTCTACCTGGCCGTATAGAGAAGATTTCTTTGTTTCTATTCACTAAATTCTGAACCTCTCGTTTCTGATGAACAGACAGGGTTTCAGCTATGCTAACCTCTGGGTCAGTTTCTTGATTCTCTGACGGACCTGGGGGTACTAGGGTTAACAAGACTTCTCTATCTTTCCAGGGCTTGAGTAGGTTTATATGGTAAATTTGCTCAGGTTTCCTCCTACCTGGCTGTCTTACCTTATAATTTACTTCTCCCACTCTTTCCAAGACCTCATATGGCCCATGCCATTTAGCAAGGAATTTACTCTCCACGGTGGGAACCAGAACTAGTACCCTATCACCTGGAGAAAAAATTCTGACCCTAGCACCCTTATTATATGTATTCCTCTGTGCTTCTTGAGCTTTCTCCATGTGTTCCCTCACTATGGGTAGGACTGCAGCAATGCGGTCCTGCATCTGGGCAACATGCTCTATTACACTTCTGTAAGGGGTAACCTCGTGTTCCCAAGTCTCTTTGGCTATATCCAGTAAGCCCCTTGGGTGTCGGCCATACAATAGTTCAAACGGGGAGAAGCCAGTGGATGATTGGGGAACTTCCCTAATGGCAAATAACAGGTACGGTAACAAACAATCCCAGTTTTTCCCATCTTTATCAACCGCCCGCCGTAACATGCTCTTTAAGGTTTTATTGAACCTTTCCACTAAACCATCTGTTTGTGGATGATAGACTGAGGTTCTGAGATGCTTGATTTTTAGGAGTTTACATAGCTCTTTCGTTACTTGGGACATAAATGGTGTTCCCTGGTCAGATAGAATCTCTTTAGGAATCCCGACCCGGGAAAACAGAACTACTAACTCTTTTGCTATGTTTTTAGCTGAGGTGCTACGTAGGGGAACTGCCTCCGGATATCGGGTGGCATAATCTAATATTACCAATATATGCTGATGTCCCCTAGCAGACTTTATTAGGGGTCCTACTAGATCCATAGCAATCCGGTCAAATGGTACCTCTATTATGGGAAGGGGTACCAATGGGCTGCGGTATGCCTTGAACGGGGCGGTGATCTGACATTCTGGGCATGAGGAACAATAATTCGTAATTTCTGCCAGAACCCCAGGCCAATAGAAGCTTCGGAGAACCTTTTCTTTTGTCTTTTCCACCCCTAGGTGTCCCCCCAATGGATGACTATGTGCGAGGTGTAATACTACGTTACGGAATGTCCGTGGTACCAACAATTGTTTAGTTGTTACTGATTTCCTTTTATCAACCCGATATACTAGGTCGTTCTCTACCTCGAAGTAGGGGTAAGCAAGTGACCTATCTGGTTGGCCAGGAGTACTATTCTGGTCCCGTATATTTCCCCTTGCTACCGCTAATGTGGGGTCCTCCCACTGGGCCTTCTTAAAACTCCCAGGACTGACCTCTATGTCAGCGAGGGTCTTATCCGGTTCTGGGGTGGTAAGTGTCTGCTCAACATCTTGATTTGGGGTATTCCCTACCAAAGTAGTGATGGGGAAGGGAATTTTACAGCACTCCTCCTTTTCCCCCTTCTTATTTGGGCCCTCGTCAACCTCCATTTCTGAAAAAGGGAAAGGATTTGTTTCTTCTAATACTTCATTATGGTCCGCTATTGAACTCTGGGCGCTATTCTGAGCGGGGGACCACATTTTTAGAAAATGGGGAAAGTCGGTCCCTATTAACACATCATGTGCCAGTTTGGGTACAATACCCACCTTGAAATCTAAAGAACCAAACTCTGTTTCAAAAAAAACATCAACAGTGGAATATTCATGATTATCCCCATGTATACAACAAATTGCCACTCTTTGTGAACTGTTTCCCTGTTTCTTCTTAATGGGCAAGAGGTATTCGGACACTAGTGTGACCATGCTCCCAGAGTCAAGAAGTGCCCGAACCCTCTTACCATTAACCTTTACAAATGCCCACAGATGGTTATTCAAGGGGTCCTCTGGGCTAGGGCCCATACATTGGGACAACAGCGAATAAGGTTCCACGCTGTTGCATTGCATGGGCTCATCATTTAGTGGGCAGATTTTTGCTGTGTGGCCCCTCTCATGACAATTTACACATTTAGGTACATAGTCTGTGTCCCACTTAGAGCCTTTTCCCGGCTCCCCATGTTGGCTATTGCCCTTAGTGTGCGAACCACTGTTGCTGGTGCTGCGTGAAGGTGGTCGCCGCTCTTCAGCGCCCCTTAAGCCCGGTACCCTTTTACCGTCTCTGGAAGAGTCCTGGAACCTCGGGTAGTGGGGTTGCTCCACGACTGTGGGTTGCGGGTGCTCTTCTGCTGCATTGTACCTTTCTACGAGGGCCACAAGCTCATCCGCATTGTGGGGGTCACTCCGACTGACCCAACGGCGTAAGGCAGAGGGAAGTTTCCTCAAGAACTGGTCCATGACCAACCGTTCCACGATGTGGCTGGCTGAGTTGATCTCGGGTTGTAGCCACTTCCGGGCGAGGTGGATGAGGTCATACATCTGGCTTCGGGTGGCTTTATCCATCGTGAAGGACCATGCGTGAAACCTTTGGGCGCGAACAGCCGTGGTTACGCCGAGGCGGGCGAGGATCTCGAACTTCAATTTTGCATAGACGTTAGCTTCGGCTGGCTCTAGATCAAAGTAAGCCTTCTGGGGTTCGCCGCTTAGGAAGGGTGCGATTAGACCAGCCCACTCAGCTTCTGGCCATCCCTCTCTCTGTGCCGTGCGTTCAAACGTGAGAAGATAGGCTTCCACATCATCCGAGGGTCCCATCTTCTGAAGGTAGTGGCTTGCCCTGGTCATTTTCGGTACTGGGGCTGCCGCTGCCAGTGGAAGGTTACTGATAGTCCCCCTCAGGATCTCGAGTTCCTGCTGTAAGCCCTGAGCGAACCGCTGTTGCTCCTCTCTCAGCAAGCGGTTTGTCTCTTGCTGGTGTGCATTCGCGTTTTGCAGGGCTTCATTCGTCTGTTGCTGGTTTGCATTCGCCTGTTGCTGGTTGGCATTCGCCTGTTGCTGGTTGGCATTAATCTCTTGCTGGGCTATTAGCAGCTGTTGATGGGCTGCATTCGTCTGCTGCTGGTTTGCATTAGTTTCTTGCTGGGCTATTAACAGCTGTTGCTGGGTTTCATTCGCGTCTTTCTGGGCAGCGACATTGCGTACCAGCGCACCCACCACGTCTTCCATCTTGTTTGCAGAGGATGAAAAAAACTTTTTTTTTTTTTTTTTTTTTTTCAAAGTTCTTCAACCCGCAGACCCCCTAGTGTTTTGCCCGCATTCTCCACCATATGTGACAAACGGCTTACTCCGGGGCTCCGTCGTTTGTCCGGGACTGTTTAGAACACGGTCTTTTAGGGTAGGTTAAATGATGAGGCGTCACGTACTGTTCCTTTAAACAGGCTATGCCTGGTTTATTCAGTCCCAGGCACTGAGACTGCCACAGTGCATACAACAGAAAACAGATCAAAACAAAAGCTGCTCACCTGAGCGATAACTTAACTTAGATATCCCTGACTCAGGGTTGGAAGTGGCTTTTCCACTTCCAACATCAAAACACGGTACTTTTGCAGTCTTACACAAATGAACAGAAAGATTGAACCTGTTTGGGGAAGAGGCTTCTCCCCTCTGTAGTTCAGCAGCCTTCCAGCCTCCTGGCTCTTGTGGGGAGCCCAGAGCAAACAGGAAATCAGTCTTTCATACCTGATTCCTAATTAGCATGACAGGTGACAGAAATCAGGCAGCAGACAAACTCTGGTCTGGATCTCTCATCCCTCAGTTCCAGCGCTTGCCAAACTGTGGGATGGAGTGTATGTATTATAAGGCTGCACTCCCAGGCCAAACAGGATAGAAACTGTCTAGTATCCTGGGAGCCCTATATACGGAATTTATTACCATCCCCTGGTTTCTGTCACAATATGTACATGAGCATGTATGTGTGTATTCATGTACGTGTGTACTTATGTACATGTGAGTATGTATATGTGTATTTATGTACATGAGTATGTATGTGTGTATTTATGTACATGAGTATATGTGTGTATTCATGTACATGTGAGTATGTATATGTGTATTTATGTACATGAGTATGTATATGTGTATTTATGTACATGAGTATGTATGTGTGTATTCATGTACATGTGAGTATGTATATGTGTATTTATGTACATGAGCATGTATGCGTGTATTCATGTATGTGTGTACTTACGTACATGAGCATGTATGCGTGTATTCATGTACGTGTGTACTTATGTACATGAGCATGTATGCGTGTATTCATGTACGTGTGTACTTATGTACATGAGCATGTATGCGTGTATTCATGTATGTTTGTACTTATGTACATGAGTATACAGAGCCACATACAGATTACCCGGGACTAGAGTTACGCACGCAAGCCCCCCGTGTCGGCGGTCTTGTGAACCCCTCCCCCCCCCCCATTTCACACCTCACGAACCCCCTCTATTTCCCCCTCTTCATGTTTTTCTCTCCCCTGCGTCTCAATCTTACTCCCTCTTTTCCTCAGTCACCCCCTCCCCCCCTCTCACTCGCCCTCACCTTCCGTCAATTACCCCACTCTCACTCAATCCCCCCCACAAAATACATACCAAAAAACCCTACTCCCTTAATACATACAAACCCCCCTCCACACCCCAAATATATACCAAAAAAATAACCTCAAATACTGGACATATAATCCGCCCCAATACATATAAAAATACCCCTAAATACATATTAAAATACCCCCACCCCCCAATACATATATAAAAAAACCAGACTAGGGATGGTCTCTGACCGGGCCCTCTGGCTGCGGAGGGCCCTGCTGCCGGTCCCGTAGTTGCTGCCAGGTCCCAGCTATCCCCCAGCGGCCGGCCTCTCTCCCTCACACTGTCCCACACCAAGCGTCTGACGTCAGCGCGTCACCGGGTCGCCCTCTCCTGCTGGCGCGCTAGACCATACTTGCTTCCGGCGTGCTGACGTCAGAGCGGCCCGTCGTGCCAGCGTCGGAAGCTCGGCGTGGGCCAGAGTGTGGGAGAGGCCTGCAGCTGGGGGAGAGCCAGGGCCCACTGGGCCCCCCGCAGCCACCGGGCCCGGGACAGTTGTCCCGGCTCTCCCCCCCTGTCGGCGTCCCTGTGAGTATGTATGTGTGTATTCATGTACATGTGAGTATGTATGTACTGTATGTACAATTGTATTTATATATATATATATATATATATATATAGCACCTGCCATGTACGCAGTGCTTCACAACATTACAACAGAAGGTAAATAATGTACAAACAACGGGAATAAGTCCAACAGGTAAATGACAACGTAAGGCTAAAGGAGACACTGTCCCCAAGAGCTTACACTCCAAGTGCTATGTTGGGAGGCTTACAGACACATTAGGAGTAAAGGTGCAGACAGGGGAGGTCACAGCGCACCGGGAGTTTGCAGCAGAGGCGTGGGAAGTTTAATCAGAGGCTTCTCTCCAGCCGGGCTTGGAATGGGGAAGTGAAGCTGTGTGACGAAGATTGAGTGGAAGAGGGTCCCATAGGTGGGGAGAGATTCAAGAGGGAAGGTAAAGACGTGAAAGGGCTGTAGAGACCAGAGGTGAGATATATGGAGGTGCAGAGGTGAGATATATGGAGGTGCAGAGGAGGGTAACGAGAGACCAGAGGTGAGATATATGGAGGTGCAGAGGAGGGTAACGAGAGACCAGAGGTGAGATATATGGAGGTGCAGAGGAGGGTAACGAGAGACCAGAGGTGAGATATATGGAGGTGCAGAGGGGTGTAACGAGAGACCAGAGGTGAGATATATGGAGGTGCAGAGGAGTGTAACGAGAGACCAGAGGTGAGATATAAGGAAGTGCAGATTCGGCTATCTCAAGTTGGATTCGGCTATCTCTGCCTGGATTTGGCTAGCCGAATCCGGGCAGGGATAGCCAAATCCGGGCAGGGATAGCCAAATCCGGGCGAAGACAGACGAATCCGGCGGAGACAGACGAATCCAGGCGGAGACAGACGAATCCAGGCGGAGATAGCCAATAGACTTTCTGTCATTTTTGACAGGACTGGCATAAGAGTCACTGAAGGAACGGTGTGCAGTGTATGTGTGCATGTGTATGTGTGTACTGTATGTGTGTACTGTATGTGTGTGTGTACTGTATGTGTGTACTGTATGTGTATGTGTGTACTGTATGTGTATGTGTGTAAAAAATATAGACTCTCATGCTCCAAAAAGCTAAAAGTGAATGTCTGCGATGAATAGTAAATGTGCACACAGTGTATAACCTGATACTTGTGCAAGACCACAGTTAGTGTGCTGCACTGATTACAAGTGAACAAAAGTCCAGTAGTTGATAACCGTTCTTCAAATGTCCATAGTCCGCCAGGGAGAGAGATCTGATGGGGGAGGCTCTCCTAACTGCAGGTGGGCACAAGGCCAACGGTCAGTCCTGTCCTCAAGACCCCTCAACAGGTCAGGTTTTCAGGACATCCCTGCTTCAGCACAGGTGGCTCACTTGAAGAGCCAGCTTCAGCACAGATGCCTCAATCAGTGGCTCAGTCTTCGCCTGAGCCACTTGTGCTGAAGCAGGGATAACCTGACCTGTTGGGTGGCCTTGAGGACTGGAGTTGAGCCGCCCTGCGAGTATCTGAAGACCGGCGATGGATGTCCACGGTCCGCGCTGCCGGGAAAGATGTAAAGGGCGTTTCCCCGGCGTACTGCTCATCTCCGGCCCGGTGCAGCTCTCCTGGTATAACACTCACTGATTCAGGAGGGGGTGATCCCCAGGTATAAAGTCTCCCGCTGCCGGGAGCTTCCCCTACGCCCTGACCAGCTCAGTCCTGAGTCCAGTTCTCCCGTGTAAGGCCACGCCGGTGAATGGAGAGAGCGCGATCCCCGGATATTTGCTCGCGGTAACTGGGAGCACGAATACGTTTCAAATCACACGATCGACGACCACTCCTGGTTGGCTCCAATGAGATTACCCCCCCGCGTTTTGCCCGCTCTGGGCGACTTTCTCGGGGTATGTCCTGGAAGGGTGATGAATATCTTTACATGACAAACAGTCGCCATGGTGATTAATTGTAATGGACGCCACCAACAGGAATGAAAAACAATGATCTTAAAAAAAAGAGAAAGCCTTCATGCGCTAAAGGCATAAAACATAATAATGAGTATATACGTGATAAATCCAGAACATACAAATGGCAAAATCCTGAATACCATGGATTCAGAATGTTTTCTATATACCTTCTGTAGACGGACGTTCACAGAGGTACACAATTAGAGACTTTTATAAGGTGAAATTATAATAAGGCTTTATTGTGCCTTTTCCTTTTCATCAGGAAATCATCCAAACACGGGGGGGGGGGGGGACACACTTGGGAGTATCTCTAGTGAAAATACCATGCAATTAATTCACAACTCCCTAAGTCAATCATGTCTCGCAGCCCCAAAACATATAGCATGAAATAAGCAGATATAAGCAGTCTCTTAAGAGTGAAAGTCTTATCTGTTTCTTGGAGGGAAAATCTTCTCAGTTCTCCTGGAACCGCACCCGTGCGTGCACAGAAAATGTCAGCATCCAGGTTTAGAAGTCTTATTTGGTGTCTTGCAATCAGCTATGCTGTGCAGAGCTCAAGACCGGTCAGCTCCAGAGATCTGTGTTCTCTTGGTCAGTCTCTCCAGGGAGACTCAAGAACACTGCTCTGTCTCCAAAGTTCAGCTCACAAGTGAGCTAAGGAGTCACTTCCTGTCTCAACAGAAAGGCTTTTGTAAGCAATCTAAATCAGGCAGGTGGTGTTTATTAATTGACTACCAGCAGTTAACCACCACACTGCTAGATTAAAGGCACATTACTTGAACAGGGATTACTCCCGTTACACCTTCCATATACTCTACCTTCAGAATGTATATATGTATGTATGTGCGTGTGTGTATATATGTGTAATTTATGAGTTTGTGTGTTTATATGTATATCTTTATTTACAGTAGAGTCCTGATTATCTGACCTTCATTTATCCGTCACCCCCCCCCCCCCCTTCTCGCTTATCGGCGGCAGAAGAAGAGGAGGACGGCAGACCCCAGGAGCGGCACCGGTGGAAGACAGCTGGCGGCCGGAGAAGAGGACCATGGCACCGGAGGAATGGAGTTAAGACAGCGGCTGGCGGGACCGGCAGGAGAAGACTATCAGACGCTGTGTGCGGAGCAGGAGCAGAGCGGCCGGAGAGGAGCGCACGGTTACACCGGAAGTCAGACACCGGAAGTCAGACACCGGTCAACTTCCGGTGTAACCGTGCGCTCCTCTCCGACCACTCTCGCCGCTCCTGCTCCGGACACAGCGTCTGATAGTCTTCTCCTGCCGCCGCCGGCCGCAGTAACTCCATTCCTCCGGTGCCATGGTCCTCTTCTCCGGCTGCCAGCTGTCTTCCACCGGTGCCACTCCTGGGGTCTGCCGTGCTCCTCTTCGTCTGCCGTTGGGAAGCGAGGAGGCGGGAGGGGGGGGGGGAGGGAGCTAATACTTTCCAGATTATCCGTTATGTTCGGTTATCCGCCAAGGTATCGGTCCGTCTGGGTCGGATAACCGAGACGCTGCTGTACATAGCGCCCATAGTGTACTCGGCGCTTTACAAAAGAGGCAACACAGGGAATTCTAATACAATAAGTGCAGCAAATACGATCAGACAATAGGAAAGGAAATCCCTGCCCCAGAGAGCTAACAATCTAAGTGATATATATGAGTATTTATGTGTTTGTGTGTATATATATATATATATACACACACACACACACACACACACACACACACACACACACACACACACGTGTATAGCGAGTCCACCGCTCACGCCTCCTCTTTCCCTCTGTCCCAGGTACCTCATTTCTCTTGGAGCGAATTGCGACGCGGTGACCAGCGATGGCGAGAAAGCGTCCGAGCTGATAGACTCAGAGAGCCGGGAGCTGAGAGAGCTCTTCCCGCAGGAGGGGGGAGACTGAGAGGCGTCCCGGAGACACCCTGTGAGGCGTCCCGGAGACCCGCTGAGAGACAGCCCGGAGACCCGCTGAGAGACAGCCCGGAGACCCGCTGAGAGACAGCCCGGAGACCCGCTGCAGACTGGCTCCTCAGGAGAGCACAGATTTAACCCTTTGCAGGTCTCAGGAGATTCTGTATACGCTGTATATAGTGTGACAGACCGGGGACAGTAACCCTTCCAGTCATCAAACTCAGAGAGGGAGAGGGTCCGGAGCGGGTATATGGAAACACTGCAAGAGTAGGGTGACCATCACACAGGACCTCCCACTCTCGGGGCACAGTATTTACCTGCTCGGCTTAACCCTCTCACTGCCACAGAGGCTTGCAGAGCAGTGCAGATTTGGTGTGTAAATGCAGAGCAATGTATAGTATTGGTTTTTTTATATACATATATACACACACACATACGTGTACTAAGTATATATATATATGTGTGTGTGTGAGAAAGGTGCAGAACAGTGTGTGTGAGAGAGGTGCAGAGCAGTGTGTGTGTGTGAGAGAGGTGCAGAGCACTGTGTGTGTGAGAGAGATGCAGAGCAGTGTGTGTGAGAAAGGTGCAGAACAGTGTGTGTGAGAGAGGTGCAGAGCAGTGTGTGTGTGAGAGAGAGGTGCAGAGCAGTGTGTGTGAGAGAGGTGCAGAGCAGTGTGTGAGAGAGGTGCAGAGCAGTGTGTGAGAGGTGCAGAGCAGTGTGTGAGAGAGGTGTAGAGCAGTGTGTGAGAGGTGTAGAGCAGTGTGTGTGAGAGAGGTGCAGAGCAGTGTGTGAGAGGTGCAAAGCGGTGTGTGTGTGTGTGTGAAAGAGGTGCAGAGCAGTGTGTGTGAGAGAGGTGCAGAGCAGAGTGTGTGAGAGAGGTGCAGAGCAGTGTGTGTGAGAGGTGCAGACCTGTGTGTGTGAGAGGTGCAGAGCAGTGTGTGAGACAGGTGCAGAGCAATGTGTGTGGGAGAGAGGTGCAGAGCAGTGTGTGTGAGAGAGGTACAGAGCAGTGTGTTTGGGAGAGAGGTGCATAGTAGTGTGTGAGAGGTGCAGACCTGTGTGTGTGAGAGGTGCAGAGCAGTGTGTGAGAGAGAGGTGCAGAGCATTGTGTGTGTGAGAGGTGCAGAGCAGTGTGTGAGACAGGTGCAAAGCAGTGTGTGTGAGAGAGGCGCAGAGCAGTGTGTGTGAGAGGTGCAGAGCAGTGTATGAGACAGGTGCAGAGCAGTGTGTGTGGGAGAGAGGTGCAGAGCAGTGTGTGTGAGAGGTGCAGAGCAGTGTGTGAGAGAGGTGCAGAGCACTGTGTGTGTGAGAGGTGCAGAGCAGTGTGTGTGAAAGGTGCAGAGTAGTGTGTGTGAGAGGTGCAGAGTAGTGTGTGTGAGAGGTGCAGAGCAGTGTGTGTGAGAGAGGTGCAGATCAGTGTGTGTGAGAGGAGCAGAGCAGTGTGTGTGAGGTGCAGAGCAGTGTGTGTGAGGTGCAGAGCAGTTCATGGTCTTCCTTCTGTGGGGTTATCTCACTGCGCAGAACGCTCTGCATGATTTCCACTTCCTGCAGTCACTGGGGCTCCCTGCACTGTAACCGAGAGGTGTATCTGTAGGATATATAACTCTATACAACATCCTAACTGCCCCTGTAACCTCAATCTGCGTTGCTCTGCGACCTTGCTGTGCTCTGCTGCCTCCCTCTGCGACCTGGCTCTGCAGTGCTCTGCGACCGTGCTCTGCTGCCTCCCTCTGCAGTGCTCTGCTGCCTCCCTCTGCAGTGCTCTGCGACCTCGCACTGCAGTGCTCTGCTGCCTCCCTCTTCTGTGCTCTGATGCCTCCCTCTGCCGCCTCTCTCTGCAGTGCTCTGCTGCCTCCCTCTGCAGTGCTCTGATGCCTCCCTCTGCAGTGCTCTGCAACCTCGCTCTGCAGTGCTCTGCTGTCTCGATCTGCAGTGCTCTGCTGCCTCCCTCTGCCATGCTCTGCTGCCTCCCTCTGCAGTGCTCTGCTGTCTCCCTCTGCCATGCTCTGCTGCCTCCCTCTGCAGTGCTCTGCTGCCTCCCTCTGCAGTGCTCTACTGCCTCCCTCTGCAGTGCTCTGCGACCTCGCTCTGCAGTGCTCTGCTGTCTTCCTCTGCTGCCTCCCTCTGCAGTGCTCTGCGACCTCGCTCTGCAGTGCTCTGCTGCCTCCCTCTGCTGCCTCCCTCTGCAGTGCTCTGCGACCTCGCTCTGCAGTGCTCTGCTGTCTCCCTCTGCTGCCTCCCTCTGCAGTGCTCTGCGACCTCGCTCTGCAGTGCTCTGCTGCCTCCCTCTGCCGTGTTCGTCAGATTCACATATTCGTGCTATTTTTTAATAAAACTTTTGAGAAATTAAATATTGTGTCAGTTTGTCTCTCTAATGACGAGGCTCCTGCTCTGCGGGTCTCTAGTGACGAGGTTCCTGCTCTGCGGGTCTCTAGTGACGAGGTTCCTGCTCTGCGGGTCTCTAATGACGAGGTTCCTGCTCTGCGGGTCTCTAGTGACGAGGTTCCTGCTCTGCGGGTCTCTAATGACGAGGTTCCTGCTCTGCGGGTCTCTAATGACGAGGTTCCTGCTCTGCGGGTCTCTAATGATGAGGTTCCTGCTCTGCGGGTCTCTAATGACGAGGTTCCTGCTCTGCACTCTGCGGGTCTCTAATGACGAGGTTCCTGCTCTGCGGGTCTCTAATGACGAGGTTCCTGCTCTGCGGGTCTCTAATGACGAGGTTCCTGCTCTGCGGGTCTCTAATGACGAGGTTCCTGCTCTGCGGGTCTCTAATGACGAGGTTCCTGCTCTGCGCTCTGCGGGTCTCTAATGACAAGGTTCCTGCTCTGCGGGTCTCTAATGACGAGGTTCCTGCTCTGCGGGTCTCTAATGACGAGGTTCCTGCTTTGCGCTCTGCGGGTCTCTAATGATGAGGTTCCTGCTCTGCGGGTCTCTAGTGACGAGGTTCCTGCTCTGCGGGTCTCTAATGACGAGGTTCCTGCTCTGCGCTCTGCGGGTCTCTAATGACGAGGTTCCTGCTCTGCGGGTCTCTAATGACGAGGTTCCTGCTCTGCGGGTCTCTAATGACGAGGTTCCTGCTCTGCGGGTCTCTAATGACGAGGTTCCGGCTCTGCGCTCTGCGGGTCTCTAATGACGAGGTTCCTGCTCTGCGGGTCTCTAATGACGAGGTTCCTGCTCTGCGCTCTGCGGGTCTCTAATGACGAGGTTCCTGCTCTGCGGGTCTCTAATGACGAGGTTCCTGCTCTGCGGGTCTCTAATGACGAGGTTCCTGCTCTGTGGGTCTCTAATGACGAGGTTCCTGCTCTGCGCTCTGCGGGTCTCTAATGACGAGGTTCCTGCTCTGCGGGTCTCTAATGACGAGGTTCCTGCTCTGCGCTCTGCGGGTCTCTAATGACGAGGTTCCTGCTCTGCACTCTGCGGGTCTCTAGTGACGAGGTTCCTGCTCTGCGGGTCTCTAATGACGAGGTTCCTGCTCTGCACTCTGCGGGTCTCTAGTGACGAGGTTCCTGCTCTGCGGGTCTCTAATGACGAGGTTCCTGCTCTGCGAGTCTCTAATGACGAGGTTCCTGCTCTGCGGGTCTCTAATGACGAGTTTCCTGCTCTGCGGGTCTCTAATGACGAGGTTCCTGCTCTGCGGGTCTCTAGTGACGAGGTTCCTGCTCTGCGGGTCTCTAGTGACGAGTTTCCTGCTCTGCGGGTCTCTAATGACGAGGTTCCTGCTCTGCGAGTCTCTAATGACGAGGTTCCTGCTCTGCGGGTCTCTAATGACGAGGTTCCTGCTCTGCACTCTGCGGGTCTCTAGTGACGAGGTTCCTGCTCTGCGCTCTGCGGGTCTCTGGTGATGAGGTTCCTGCTCTGCGGGTCTCTAATGACGAGGTTCCTGCTCTGCGAGTCTCTAATGACGAGGTTCCTGCTCTGCGGGTCTCTAGTGACGAGGTTCCTGCTCTGCGGGTCTCTAACGACGAGGTTCCTGCTCTGCGCTCTGCGGGTCTCTAATGACGAGGTTCCTGCTCTGCGGGTCTCTAATGACGAGGTTCCTGCTCTGCGGGTCTAGTGACGAGGTTCCTGCTCTGCGGGTCTCTAATGACGAGGTTCCTGCTCTGCGGGTCTCTAATGACGAGGTTCCTGCTCTGCCCTCTGCGGGTCTCTAGTGACGAGGTTCCTGCTCTGCGCTCTGCGGGTCTCTAATGACGGGGTTCCTGCTCTGCACTCTGCTGGTCTCTAGTGACGAGGTTCCTGCTCTGCGGGTCTCTAGTGACGAGGTTCCTGCTCTGCGCTCTTCTAATGACGGGGTTCCTGCTCTGCACTCTGCGGGTCTCTAGTGACAAGGTTCCTGCTCTGCGGGTCTCTAGTGACGAGGTTCCTGCTCTGCGGGTCTCTAATGACGAGGTTCCTGCTCTGCGGGTCTCTAATGATGAGGTTCCTGCTCTGCGGGTCTCTAGTGACGAGGTTCCTGCTCTGCGGGCCTCTAATGATGAGGTTCTTTGAGGAGGAGCTCTTTCAGGCTGCACAGAATCAGCTGCGACGCCAGGACGCCCCTCCCCCAAGTGTGGTGAATGGTGGGCGCTCCGTCGAGCCTTCTCCCTGCGCAGTGGCCAGTGACGTCACAAAGGGGGCGGGGCAGCGCAATCTCATTGGTTTAGACAGTCACATGTGGCGACTGTCCCTAAAAAAATCAAATGTACCCGGCTTCAACATTTTTGGTCGCGACGTCGCACTTACTATAAGCGCATGCAACGGAGTCAACGTATTTGTTTCGGAGCGACGTCGCAAGGCACTATAAGCGCCGCCTTAAGCGCCTAAGCGAAGCGGCCGTGGGGATTGCTGCTAACCCCTACGGACACAATAGTGCTATTGGAAGCCCTTGTATTTACTAGCCCTGGTTTGATTGACCATCTCCCGGCAGTACAGGACACACAGGGATCCCCCCCATCTCCCGGCAGTACAGGACACACAGGGATCCCCCCCATCTCCCGGCAGTACAGGACACACAGTGATCCCCCCATCTCCCGGCAGTACAGGACACACAGGGATCCCCCCCATCTCCCGGCAGTACAGGACACACAGTGATCCCCCCCATCTCCCGGCAGTACAGGACACACAGTGATCCCCCCCATCTCCCGGCAGTACAGGACGCACAGTGATCCCCCCCATCTCCCGGCAGTACAGGACGCACAGTGATCCCCCCCATCTCCCGGCAGTACAGGACGCACAGTGATCCCCCCCATCTCCCGGCAGTACAGGACGCACAGTGATCCCCCCCATCTCCCGGCAGTACAGGACACACAGTGATCCCCCCCATCTCCCGGCAGTACAGGACACACAGTGATCCCCCCCATCTCCCGGCAGTACAGGACACACAGTGATCCCCCCCATCTCCCGGCAGTACAGGACACACAGTGATCCCCCCCATCTCCCGGCAGTACAGGACACACAGTGATCCCCCCCATCTCCCGGCAGTACAGGACACACAGTGATCCCCCCCATCTCCCGGCAGTACAGGACACACAGTGATCCCCCCCATCTCCCGGCAGTACAGGACACACAGTGATCCCCCCCATCTCCCGGCAGTACAGGACACACAGTGATACCCCCCATCTCCCGGCAGTACAGGGAACCACACAGTGATCCCCCATCCCGCAACAGGACAGACCCACGTGATCCCCCCCTCTCCCGGCAGTACAGGACACACAGTGATCCCCCCATCTCCGGCGGCAGTACAGGACACACAGTGATCCCCCCCCATCTCCCGGTTACAGGACACACAGTGATCCCACAGGACACACAGTGAATCCCCGCATCTCCGGCATCTCCAGGATCCAACCGGCAGTACAGGACACACAGTGATCCCCCCCATCTCCCGGCAGTACAGGACACACAGTGATCCCCCCCATCTCCCGGCAGTACAGGACACACAGTGATACCCCCCATCTCCCGGCAGTACAGGACACACAGTGATACCCCCCATCTCCCGGCAGTACAGGACACACAGTGATCCCCCCCATCTCCCGGCAGTACAGGACACACAGTGATCCCCCCCATCTCCCGGCAGTACAGGACACACAGTGATCCCCCCCATCTCCCGGCAGTACAGGACACACAGTGATCCCCCCCATCTCCCGGCAGTACAGGACACACAGTGATCCCCCCCATCTCCCGGCAGTACAGGACACAGTGATACCCCCCATCTCCCGGCAGTACAGGACACACAGTGATACCCCCCATCTCCCGGCAGTACAGGACGCACAGTGATCCCCCCCATCTCCCGGCAGTACAGGACGCACAGTGATCCCCCCCATCTCCCGGCAGTACAGGACACACAGTGATCCCCCCCATCTCCCGGCAGTACAGGACACACAGTGATCCCCCCCATATCCCGGCAGTACAGGACACACAGTAATCCCCCCCATCTCCCGGCAGTACAGGACACACAGTGATCCCCCCCATCTCCCGGCAGTACAGGACACACAGTGATACCCCCCATCTCCCGGCAGTACAGGACACACAGTGATCCCCCCCATATCCCGCCAGTACAGGACACACAGTGATCCCCCCATCTCCTGGCAGTACAGGACACACAGTAATCCCCCCATCTCCCGGCAGTACAGGACACACAGTGATACCCCCCATCTCCCGGCAGTACAGGACACACAGTGATACCCCCCATCTCCCAGCAGTACAGGACACACAGTGATACCCCCCATCTCCCAGCAGTACAGGACACAAAGTGAACCCCCCCATCTCCCGGCAGTACAGGACACACAGTGATCCCCCCCATCTCCCAGCAGTACAGGACACACAGTGATCCCCCCCATCTCCCGGCAGTACAGGACACACAGGGATCCCCCCCATCTCCCGGCAGTACAGGACACACAGTGAACCCCCCCATCTCCCGGCAGTACAGGACACACAGTGATCCCTCCCATCTCCCGGCAGTACAGGACACACAGTGATCCCCCCCATCTCCCGGCAGTACAGGACACACAGTGATCCCCCCCATCTCCCGCCAGTACAGGACACACAGGGATCCCCCCCATCTCCCGGCAGTACAGGACGCACAGTGATCCCCCCCATCTCCCGGCAGTACAGGACGCACAGTGATCCCCCCCATCTCCCGGCAGTACAGGACGCACAGTGATCCCCCCCATCTCCCGGCAGTACAGGACACACAGTGATCCCCCCCATCTCCCGCCAGTACAGGACGCAGTGATCCCCCCATCTCCCGCCAGTACAGGACGCACAGTGATCCCCCCCATATCCCGGCAGTACAGGACACACAGTGAACCCCCCCATCTCCCGGCAGTACAGGACACACAGTGATCCCCCCCATCTCCCGGCAGTACAGGACACACAGTGATCCCCCCCATCTCCCGGCAGTACAGGACGCACAGTGATCCCCCCCATATCCCGGCAGTACAGGACACACAGTGAACCCCCCCATCTCCCGGCAGTACAGGACACACAGTGATCCCCCCCATCTCCCGGCAGTACAGGACACACAGTGATCCCCCCCATCTCCCGGCAGTACAGGACACACAGTGATCCCCCCCATCTCCCGGCAGTACAGGACACACAGTGATCCCCCCATCTCCCGGCAGTACAGGACACACAGTGATCCCCCCCATCTCCCGCCAGTACAGGACACACAGGGATCCCCCCCATCTCCTGGCAGTACAGGATGCACAGTGATCCCCCCCATATCCTGGCAGTACAGGACACACAGTGAACCCCCCCATCTCCCGGCAGTACAGGACACACAGTGATCCCCCCCATCTCCCGGCAGTACAAGACACACAGTGATCCCCCCCATCTCCCGCCAGTACAGGACGCAGTGATCCCCCCATCTCCCGCCAGTACAGGACGCACAGTGATCCCCCCCATATCCCGCCAGTACAGGACGCAGTGATCCCCCCATCTCCCGCCAGTACAGGACGCACAGTGATCCCCCCCCATATCCCGGCAGTACAGGACGCACAGTGATCCCCCCCATATCCCGGCAGTACAGGACACACAGTGATCCCCCCATCTCCCGCCAGTACAGGACGCACAGTGATCCCCCCCATATCCCGCCAGTACAGGACGCACAGTGATCCCCCCCATCTCCCGGCAGTACAGGACACACAGTGATACCCCCCATCTCCCGGCAGTACAGGACACACATTGAACCTCCGCCACTATGCTGATATCGCAAGTATCTCCGGGGGCGATGTGTACTGTGACATACCTGTTCTAAGCAGCAGGATTCATGCTTTCTTTCTTATGACTTGATGCGAGTGTCTGAATATTGAGTTAGCCGTTTGCACGTTCTAGGCTATGTGAGGCTATCACTGCTATCACTATGAGTGCTAGGAGAGTGTTTCTCTATCTTCCAGTCATTGTGGGCTTATTTTAGGCTCCATGGAGATTATTTGGAGATACTCTCCATTGTTGTTCTGATTTTTCAGCTTAGTAGTGGGTTAGTGCCTGTTATTTACAATCACTAAGCATACACTTAGTTCCACCGCTGTTGCTCTATACTCAGAGCTATGCACGCAGGGAGTCCCTACTAAGGGGCTGCTTGTATATGTCCTACTACGAGTACATCTGCTATAGTTCCTTCTCAGTGAACCCCAGTGTTCACTGGTACACTTGCACCTTCCGCTAATATTCCCACTGTGGGTATTGCCATTTCACATGCTCATCTGTGTGTGCGTTAATATAGTTAACAAACAGACAGATACCCAGGAAGCTCTCAGAAACCCCCCAAAATTACCACATGGTCGTGGGAGGGGAGAGTTGGTTTAGCAGCTCAATTTCGATTTTTTGTTGGGCTACCCTGCCGTCATTTTTTATCAGGGGCAGTTGCCCTATTATTGAGTAGAGGTTAATATTTTTGAAGCTCATCGTGCTCCGGGGAGTTATTAATACCCTAATTTTTATTACTTGTGGCGGTGAAGGGGTTAACCAGGCTTTATAATAAAGGTCAAGCCCACTTGGTTAACCCTGACCCGTGTGTTAGGGTCTTAGAGTGTCAGCTCTGGGACCCAGGTGTGGAAAATGTATTACTGCAACGGTATACTGATTTTGTGCCAATAAAGAATGATGTGTTTTTTGCCTTTACTGGGGAGCTGGGACCGGGAGATTTGTAGGCTGTAAGTTTCAGGGTGGGTTTGTCGGAGAAAGTCTTTACAGAATGTGGCTATGTATCGGGGGTTCCAAGTTATGGGATACCCCAAAAGTTATATCCGGGAATTGAGTGAGATTCTCGGATACAGCCAAGCACATTACTCCGCCAAACTCTGACGCTGAAAGCGTTATTACGGCTCACCGCCAGGATCCCTGCTGCAGCGTCATCCAGACAATGTAAATGGGTATGAAGGGGTTAAACTGTATCTGTGGCATACACAGAGTCTCTAGTGTAGCAGGGGTTCCCCAATATAGCAGAGATACCCACTTACATACCTAGGTACACTGCACCTAGTTTAGGGGTTCAGGGGCTGCTCCAGTTAGGTTATGAGGCTGAGCAGGTTTTTAAAGTGTCAAAAAGTTTTAAAAGTTATTTTCTCATGTGTGCCAGGAACGAGGCTCGTGATTGTAGGGACTATACACTCACTCCGTCCCTGACACCAAATAGGAACCCATGACTTTTAGCACACAGAAAACAGGGCACGATATCTTTTATTAAACGGGTATAGTTTAATGTGTATAGATATTGATAACCTGTATATGAACTGAGGGCTTTCTAAGTCATAGATTCTGGAAAACCCAGATGGCAATCAAAGGGCAGGGAGGAGCGGGGGGGGGCAAAGGGCAGGGAGGAGCGGGGAGGGGCAAAGGGCAGGGAGGGGCGGGGGGGTAAAGGGCAGGGAGGGGCGGGGGGGCAAAGGGCAGGGAGGGGCGGGGGGGGCAAAGGGCAGGGAGGGGCGGGGGGCAAAGGGCAGGGAGGGGTGGGGGGCAAAGGGCAGGGAGGGGCGGGGGGGGCAAAGGGCAGGGAGGGGCGGGGGGGGCAAAGGGCAGGGAGGAGCGGGGAGGGGCAAAGGGCAGGGAGGGGCGGGGGGGTAAAGGGCAGGGAGGGGCGGGGGGGCAAAGGGCAGGGAGGGGCGGGGGGGGCAAAGGGCAGGGAGGGGCGGGGGGCAAAGGGCAGGGAGGGGTGGGGGGCAAAGGGCAGGGAGGGGCGGGGGGGGGCAAAGGGCAGGGAGGGGCGGGGGGGGGGGCAAAGGGCATGGAGGGGCGGGGGGGGGGCAAAGGGCATGGAGGGGCGGGGGGGGCAAAGGGCGTGGAGGGGTGGGGGCAAAGGGCAGGGAGGGGCGGGGGGGCAAAGGGCAGGGAGGGGCGGGGGGGCAAAGGGCAGGGAGGGGCGGGGGGGGCAAAGGGCAGGGAGGGGCGGGGGGGGCAAAGGGCAGGGAGGGGCGGGGGGGCAAAGGGCAGGGAGGGGCGGGGGGGCTAAGGGCAGGGGGGGCAGGGAGGGCAGGGGGGCAAGAGGGCAGGGAGGGAGGGGGGGGGGGAGGGAGGGGGGGAGGGGGGCAAGAGGGCAGGGGAGGCAAGAGGGCAGGGAGGGAGGGGGGCAAAGGGCAGGGGGGGCAAGAGGGCAGGGAGGGAGGGGGGCAAAGGGCAGGGGGGGCAAGAGGGTAGGAAGGGGGGCAAGAGGGCAGGGAGGGGGGCAAGAGGGCAGTGAGGGAGGGGGCAAGAGGCCAAAGGGTAGGGAGGGGCAGGGAGGCCAAAGGGCAGGGAGGGGCGGGGGGGCCAAAGGGCAGGGAGGGGCGGGGGGGCCAAAGGGCAGGGAGGGGCGGGGGGGCCAAAGGGCAGGGAGGCCAAAGGGCAGGGAGGGGCAGAGGGCCAAAGGGCAGGGAGGGCAGGTGGCAGGGAGGGCAGGGGGGCTAAGGGCAGGGAGGGGTGGGGGGGCTAAGGGCAGGGAGGGGCAAGAGGGCAGGGTGGGCAGGTGGCAGGGAGGGCAGGGGGGCAAGAGGGCAGGGGGGCAAGAGGGCAGGGAGGGAGGGGGCAAGAGGGCAGGGGAGGCAAGAGGGCAGGGAGGGAGGGGGGCAAGAGGGCAGGGAGGGAGGGGGGCAAAGGGCAGGGGGGCAAGAGGGCAGGGAGGGAGGGGGCAAGAGGGCAGGGAGGGAGGGGGCAAGAGGGCAGGGAGGGAGGGGGGCAAAGGGCAGGGGGGGCAAGAGGGCAGGGATGGAGGGGGGCAAGAGGGCAGGGAGGGGGGCAAGAGGGCAGGGAGGGAGGGGGGCAAGAAGCCAAAGGGCAGGGTGGCAAAGGGTAGATGGACAAAGGGCAGGGGGGCAAAGGGGAAAAGGGCAGGGGGAGGGAGGCCAGGGGGCAAAGGGCAGGGGGAGGGAGGGCAGGGGTCAAAGGGCAGGGGTCAAAGGGCAGGGGTCAAAGGGCAGGGGTCAAAGGGCAGGGGGAGGGAGGGCAGGGGGCAAAGGGCAGGGAGGGCAGGGGGCAAAGGCAGGGGGAGGGAGGGCAGGGGGCAAAGGTCAGGGGGAGGGAGGGTAGGGGGCAAAGGTCAGGGGGAGGGAGGCCAGGGGGCAAAGGGCATTGGGAGGGAGGGCAGGGGGGGCAAAGGGCATTGGGAGGGAGGGCAGGGGGGGCAAAGGGCATTGGGAGGGCAGGGGGAGCAAAGGGCATTGGGAGGGAGGGCAGGGGGGGCAAAGGGCATTGGGAGGGAGGGCAGGGGGGGCAAAGGGCATTGGGAGGGAGGGCAGGGGGGGCAAAGGGCATTGGGAGGGAGGGCAGGGGGGGCAAAGGGCATTGGGAGGGAGGGCAGGGGGGGCAAAGGGCAGGGGGAGGGAGGGCAGGGGGGCAAAGGGCAGGGGGAGGGCAAAGGGGGGCAAAGGGCAGGGGGGGCAAAGGGCAGGGGGGCAGGGAGGGTAGGGGGGGCAAAGGGCAAACGCGTTAAATAACCCATTCCCCAGCGTGTACTCAACTTGCACACGGCCGCCCTCCTCCTCCACCTCGGGCTCCTCTGTGGAGAGGCTGAGACGCTCTGGTGAGGAGGTGCTGCGCCTCCCGCGGGGAGAGGCGGAGACAGCCGGAGGAGAGGCCTGTGTGAGGGGAGAGCCGCGTGCTCTGTGTGTGTGGGGTGGGGGGGGGGGTGAGCGGGGGTGGGTGAGCGGGGGGGGGGGGGTGAACGGGGTGGGTGAGCGGGGGGGATGAGCGCCGGGTGAGGGAGTGGCCTATGGGTGGTGAGAGCCGTGGGGAGATGAGAGTCCCCCGCTGTGTCCCGGGCGCTCGCTCTGCTCCCCCGCTGACTGTAGCGGCGCCGGGGGGGGGGGAGGAAAAAGCGCGGGAAAGCGGGAGACCCGGGGAGAGGAGGTGTGTGTGTGTGTGTGTCGTCACTCCGCCTCAGGCCAATGAGAGGTGTGCGGGGGCGGGCGGGCCAAGGGAGCAATCTCATTGGCCTGGCAAGGTCCAATGAGATTGCCGCTAGGGACACAGGGAGGGACACAGGGAGACACATACAGACACGGACACATAGGACACTTTCAGAAATATATAGTAGATATATCATATCATTTTTTCACTTATGGACGATCTGAGTTCCGTGCTTTTTCTAGTCATTACATAACCTACTATAGACTTTAGTGTTATTGAGTGCAGTTATGTAGGGGGCTTTTACTGGACCATTGGCCCCTTCTGGGACCAGTGTTTCCCAGTGTTTTTATGTTTATATCCCTGTATACCTTTCCTTCCTAAAAAGATGTCCAACCTTTTTTTTTTTAACAAATCTATTGTATCTGCCATCACAGTCTCCATGGGTGAATTCCACATTGTAACTGCCCTTACTGTAAAGAATAATTTCCTTTGTTGCTGGTGAAATCTCCTTTCCTCCGACCTTAAAGGGATGCCCCCGAGTCCTTTGTACTGCCCGTGGGATGAATAGTTCTTTTGAAAGCTCCTTGTATTGTCCCTGAATATATTTGTATATAGTTATCATATCCCCTCTTAGACGCCTCTTTTCTAATGTAAATAAATCTAATTTAGCTAGTCTCTCCTCATAAATTAGATTGTCCATCCCCTTTATTAATTTGGTGGCTCTTCTCTGTACTCTCTCTAGTTCCATAATATCTTTTCTAAGGAGTGGTGCCCAAAACTGTACTCCATATTCAGGGTGTGGTCTAGCTCAGGGGTGCGCAGACTGGGGTGCGTTCCTCCTGTGGGGGCGTGGGATTTTTCTGGGGGGGGTGCGGGCAGTTGCTGAGGTCCCGTGCTCTTCCCCGAGGCATTTAAATTAAATGCCGGGGGACCCCGCGAGTCCTCTGCAACCTATACTTACCAGGATTCAGCCAGCTTCAGGACGCGTGACCATGGCAACACAGCGTCAAATGACGCCGCGGGGTCATGTGATGTCACGGTTGCACTGGTAACGTGACGTCAAATGACGCCATGGGTCACGTGACGTCACACGACCCCGCTGCGTCATTTGACGCCTTGCGAGGTAAGGATGGGGGCGGCCAACGGAAGAAGTAAGGCGGGGGGGGGGGGGGGCACCGCAAAAAAGTTTGCGCACCTCTGGGTTAGGGTATGGGTGGCCATGCTGGGGTAAGGGTTGGGTGGGCATGTTGGGGTAAGGGTTGGGTGGGCATGTTGGGGTAAGGGTTGGGTGGGCATGTTGGGGTAGGGTATGGGTGGCCATGTTGGGGTAAGGGTTAGGCTGGCATGTTAGGGTAAGGGTTGGGTGGGCATGTTTGGGTAGGGGTTATGCGGACACGTTGGGGGAGGGTATAGGTGGGCATGTTGGGTAGGGTATGAGTGGGCATGTTTGGGTAGGGTATGGGTGGGCATGTTGGGGTAAGGATTGGGTGGGCATGCTGGGGTAAAGGTATGGGTGGGCATGTTGGGGTAAGGGTTAGGTGGGCATGTTGAGGTAAGGGTTATGAGGGCATGTTGGGGTAAGGGTTATGCGGGCATGTTGGGGGAGGGTATAGGTGGGCATGTTGGGCAGGGTATGGGTGGGCATGTTTGGGTAGGGTATGGGTGGGCATGTTGGGGTAAGGGTTATGCGGGCATGTTGGGGTAAGGGTTATACGGGCATGTTGGGGTAGGGTATGGGTGGGCATGTTGGGGTAAGGGTTAGGTGGGCATGTTGGGGGAGGGTATAGGTGGGCATGTTGGGTAGGGTATGGGTGGGCATGTTGGGGTAAGGGTTATGCGGGCATGTTGGGGTAGGGTATGGGTGGGCATGTTGGGGTATGGGTTAGGTGGGCATGTTGGGGTAGGGTATGGGTGGGCAGGTTGGGGTATGGGTTAGGTGGGCATGTTGGAGTAAGGGTTATGCGGACATGTTGGGGTAGGGTATGGGTGGGCATGTTGGGGTTAGTTTTGGGTGGGCATTGGGGTTAGGGTTGGGTGGGCAGGTTGGGGTAAGGTATGGGTGGGCATGTTGGGGTAAGGGTTATGCGGGCATGTTGGGGTTAGGGTTGGGTGGGCAGGTTGGGGTAGGGTATGGGTGGGCATGTTGGGGTAGGGTTGGGTGGGCATGTTGGGGTTAGGGTTGGGTGGGCATGTTGGGGTAGGGTTGGGTGGGGATGTTGGTGTAGGGTTGGGTGGGCATGTTGGGGTTAGGGTTGGGTTGGCATGTTGGGGTTAGGGTTGGGTGGGCATGTTGGGGTTAGGGTTGGGTGGGCATGTTGGGGTTAGGGTTGGGTGGGCATGTTGGGGTTAGGGTTGGGTGGGCATGTTGGGGTTAGGGTTGGGTGGTCATGTTGGGGTTAGGGTTGGCATGTTGGGGTAAGGGTTGGGTGGGCAAGTTGGGGTAGGGTATGGGTGGGCATGTTGGGGTTAGGGTTGGGTGGGCATGTTGGGGTAGGGTTGGGTGGGCATGTTGGGGTTAGGGTTGGGTGGGCATGTTGGGGTTAGGGTTGGGTGGGCATGTTGGGGTTAGGGTTGGGTGGGCATGTTGGGGTTAGGGTTGGGTGGGCATGTTGGGGTTAGGGTTGGGTGGGCATGTTGGGGTAGGGTTGGGTGGGCATGTTGGGTGGGCATGTTGGGGTTAGGGTTGGGTGGGCATGTTAGGGTTAGGGTTGGGTGGGCATGTTGGGGTTAGGGTTGGGTGGGCATGTTGGGGTTAGGGTTGGGTGGGCATGTTGGGGTAGAGTTGGGTGGGCATGTTGGGGTTAGGGTTGGGTGGGCATGTTGGGGTTAGGGTTGGGTGGGCATGTTGGGGTTAGGGTTGGGTGGGCATGTTGGGGTTAGGGTTGGGTGGGCATGTTGGAGTAGGGTATGGGTGGGCATGTTGGGGTTAGGGTTGGGTGGGCATGTTGGGGTAGGGTTGGGTGGTCATGTTGGGGTTAGGGTTGGGTGGGCATGTTGGGGTTAGGCTGAATAAATAGGTTCATTTAATCTCCTGCCGGTTAAAGAAAGATGAATATACCTGGGTAAATAGTACATATACATTATTACTATACATATATATAAATATACACACCTGCATAACCCCCCGGCAGTGAAAGTTTATAATAGTAATAGCATATGACGTCACGGCGAATAATAACGGGAGGAGAGTTCCGATTCATAGGACCGCGCCTCCCCCTCAGTGACGTCACCGCGTCACCACGTGACCCCTAGAGGTATTTATTTATTATGGTCAGTTAGAGACGGACACGTGACTGCCGCTCGGGCTCGGCCGCGCCCCCTCTCTCCCTGTGACGTAACTTCCGCTCCGGGCCTGCCAGCTGGGAACCGGAGAAAAGCGGCGGAGGGTGAGAGATACCGGAAGTACCGTGACGCAGAGCGGGGCAGGCGCCGGTTACACTGACTCAGGGGGGGAGGGACCACAAATATACATATATACACATATACACACATTTATATACACAGCGTTATACACACATTTATATATACAGCATTATACACACGCATATTTATATATACAGCGTTATACACACACATATTTATATATACAGCATTATACACACATTTATATATAGAGCAGATACATACATACACACATTTATATATACAGCGTTATACACACACACCTATTTATATATACAGCGTTATACACACACACCTATTTATATATACAGCGTTATACACACACACCTATTTATATATACAGCGTTATACACGCACACCTATTTATATATACAGCGTTATACACGCACACCTATTTATATATACAGTGTAATACACGCACACCTATTTATATATACAGCGTTATACACGCACACCTATTTATATATACAGCGTTATACACGCACACCTACTTATATATACAGCGTTATACACGCACACCTATTTATATATACAGCGTTATACACGCACACCTATTTATATATACAGCGTTATACATGCACACCTATTTATATATACAGCGTTATACACGCACACCTATTTATATATACAGCGTTATACACGCACACCTATTTATATATACAGCGTTATACACGCACACCTATTTATATATACAGCGTTATACACGCACACCTATTTATATATACAGCGTTATACACGCACACCTATTTATATATACAGCGTTATTCACACACACCTATTTATATATACAGCGTTATTCACACACACCTATTTATATATACAGCGTTATTCACACACACCTATTTATATATACAGCGTTATACACACACACCTATTTATATATACAGCGTTATACACACACACCTATTTATATATACAGCGTTATACACACACACCTATTTATATATACAGCGTTATACACACACCTATTTATATATACAGCGTTATACACACACCTATTTATATATACAGCGTTATACACACACCTATTTATATATACAGCGTTATACACACACCTATTTATATATACATCTTTATACACACACATATTTATATATACAGCATTATACACACGCACCTATTTATATATACAGCATTATACACACGCACCTATTTATATATACAGCGTTATACACACACCTATTTATATATATAAAGCGTTATACACACACCTATTTATATATACAGCGTTATACACACCTATTTATATATACAGCGTTATACACACACACCTATTTATATATACAGTGTTATACACACACCTATTTATATACACAGCGTTATATACACACACCTATTTATATACACAGCGTTATATACACACATTTATATATACACAGCGTTATATACACGCACACACTATACAACGTTATATACACAGCGTTACACACACACGCATATTTATATATACAGCGTTATATATACGCACATTTATATATACAGCGTTCTACACACATACACACACTTGTATATACGGCGTTATATACACACACATATTTATATATACGGTGTTTTATACACACACATTTATATATACAGCTTTATATATATATATATATATATATATATACAGCGTTATATACACACACTTATATAAACACAGTTATATATACAGCGTTATATACACACATTTATATATACAGCGTTATACACACGGACATATTTATATATACAGCGTTATACACACGCACATATTTATATATACAGCGTTATACACACGCACATATTTATATATACAGTGTTATACACACCTATTTATATATACGGCGTTATACACACACATATTTATATACACAGCGTTACATACACACACATTTATATATACAGCGTTATATATACGCACACATTTATATATACAGTGTTATATACACGCACACATTTATATATACATCGTTATATACACGCACACATTTATATATACAGCGTTATATACAGGCACACATTTATATATACAGCGTTATATACACGCACACATTTATATATATAGCGTTATACACGCACACCTATTTATATATACAGCGTTATACACGCACACCTATTTATATATACAGCGTTATACACGCACACCTATTTATATATACAGCGTTATACACACACACACCTATTTATATATATATACAGCGTTATACACACACACCTATTTATATATACAGCGTTATACACACACACCTATTTATATATACAGCGTTATACACACACACCTATTTATATATACAGCGTTATACACGCGCCCCTATTTATATATACAGCGTTATACACGCGCCCCTATTTATATATACAGTGTTATACACGCGCCCCTATTTATATATACAGCGTTATACACGCACCCCTATTTATATATACAGCGTTATACACGCGCCCCTATTTATATATACAGCGTTATACACGCGCCCCTATTTATATATACAGTGTTATACACGCGCCCCTATTTATATATACAGCGTTATACACACACCTATTTATTTATACAGCGTTATACACGCACACCTATTTATATATACAGCGTTATACACGCACACCTATTTATATATACAGCGTTATACACGCACCCCTATTTATATATACAGCGTTATACACGCACACCTATTTATATATACAGCGTTATACACGCACACCTATTTATATATACAGCGTTATACACGCACACCTATTTATATATACAGCGTTATACACGCACACCTATTTATATATACAGCGTTATACACGCACACCTATTTATATATACAGCGTTATATACACACACACCTATTTATATATACAGCGTTATACACGCACACCTATTTATATATACAGCGTTATACACGCACACCTATTTATATATACAGCGTTATACACGCACACCTATTTATATATACAGCGTTATACACGCACACCTATTTATTTATACAGCGTTATACACGCGCCCCTATTTATATATACAGCGTTATACACGCGCCCCTATTTATATATACAGCGTTATACACGCACACCTATTTATATATACAGCGTTATACACGCGCCCCTATTTATATATACAGCGTTATACACGCACACCTATTTATTTATACAGCGTTATACACGCACACCTATTTATTTATACAGCGTTATACACGCACACCTATTTATATATACAGCGTTATACACGCACACCTATTTATATATACAGCGTTATATACACACACCTATTTATATATACAGCGTTATATACACACACACACACACACACCTATTTATATATACAGCGTTATACACACACACCTATTTATATATACAGCGTTATACACACACACCTATTTATATATACAGCGTTATACACACACACCTATTTATATATACAGCGTTATACACACACCTATTTATATATACAGCGTTATACACACACACCTATTTATATATACAGCGTTATACACACACACCTATTTATATATACAGCGTTATACACACACACCTATTTATATATACAGCGTTATATACACACACCTATTTATATATACAGCGTTATATACACACACACACACACCTATTTATATATACAGCGTTATATATACAGCGTTATATACACGCACCTATTTATATATACAGCGTTATACACACACACCTATTTATATATACAGCGTTATACACACACACCTATTTATATATACAGCGTTATATACACACACACACACCTATTTATATATACAGCGTTATATACACACACCTATTTATATATACAGTGTTATACACACACACCTATTTATATATACAGTGTTATACACACACATACATACATACAGTGGTCGACAAATCACCAAAAAATGTAGTCGCCGAACAAAAAAATCTACTCGCCACCTAGTACCACACGTGTGCTGCTTGGGCCAATAGGAGCTCGCCACGATGTTAAATCCACTCGCCCGGGGCGAGCAAATGTATAGGTTTGTCGAACACTGTATGTATATATATATATATATATATATATATATATATATATATATATATATGTTAAAGGCACTCCGTCAGGTAGATATTGGTGGGTGCAAATCCTATATAAAACAGATAAGCTATACGATACCGTTTGACCGAATATCAGAGGCAGCACTCCAGGAGATAGTCAAAAAGAATTGTATTTAGTGTGACATATAAACCAACATTTCGGTCCTCCACACGGGACCTTTCTCAAGGTGATGAACGTTCATCACCTTGAGAAAGGTCCCGTGTGGAGGACTGAAACTTTGGTTTATATGTCACACTAAATACAATTCTTTTTGACTATCTCCTGGAGTGCTGCCTCTGATATTCGGTCAAACGGTATAGTGTATATATATATATATATATATATATATATATATATATATATATATATATATATATATATATATATATATATATATATATATATATCTCGAATATATATATACAGCGTTATATACACACGTGTGTGTATATATCAACTGTAAATATTACTGTATGTTCATTTGCATGTCTTAGACAGGTCTGCAACTCTGTCTTTCACCATTATCACCCAGCACTTCCACTGCAGCAAGGGATTCTGGGAAATGGCATGCAAATGAGCACACAGTGCCACCTTTTATCTCAAGCTCCTATTACAGAGCAGCCCTTAAGCCAATGCATGCTGCTTTAAACACAGCTTTTAAGCAAAGGCTGGGGTAAGATGCAAAGCCAGTAAACCCACTCACAGACATGTTTCAACCTTGATGGGTATCATCAGTGTGAGGTTGGTTGCTGGCTATGCTGGTTTGAGATTAAGAGTAGGTATTCACCACACTTATTAAGGTTATGGTGGGGAAAAAAAGTGACAAAAACCCTCCACAGTAAAGCATAAAGCAACTATAAATATTCCTGTATGTTCATTTGCATGTCTTAGACAGGTCTGCAACCCTGTCTTTCCCCATTATCACCCAGCAAACAGCACTTCCACTGCAGCAAGGGGAACTCACTGGGTGCCTGACTCGCTGGCCGACTGGCTGGCCGACTGGGTGCGTGACTCGCTGGCCGACTGACTGGCCGACTGGGTGCGTGACTCGCTGGCTGACTGACTGGCCGACTGGGTGCGAGACTCGCTGGCCGACTGGGTGCGTGACTCGCTGGCCGACAGGGTGCGTGACTCGCTGGCCGACTGACTGGCCGACTGGGTGCGTGACTCGCTGGCCGACTGGGTGCGTGACTCGCTGGCCGACTGACTGGCCGACTGGGTGCGTGACTCGCTGGCCGACTGACTGGCCGACTGGGTGCGTGACTCGCTGGCTGACTGACTGGCCGACTGGGTGCGAGACTCGCTGGCCGACTGGGTGCGTGACTCGCTGGCCGACTGGGTGCGTGACTCGCTGGCCGACTGACTGGCCGACTGGGTGCGTGACTCGCTGGCCGACTGGCTGGCCGACTGGGTGCGTGACTCGCTGGCCGACTGACTGGCCGACTGGGTGCGTGACTCGCTGGCCGACTGACTGGCCGACTGGGTGCGTGACTCGCTGGCCGACTGGGTGCGTGACTCGCTGGCCCACTGGGTGCGTGACTCGCTGGCCGACTGGGTGCGTGACTCGCTGGCCGACTGACTGGCCGACTGGGTGCGTGACTGGCCGGCTGACTGGCCGACTGGGTGCGTGACTGGCCGACTGGGTGCGTGACTCGCTGGCCGACTGGGTGCGTGACTCGCTGGCCGACTGGGTGCGTGACTCGCTGGCCCACTGGGTGCGTGACTCGCTGGCCCACTGGGTGCGTGACTCGCTGGCCGACTGGGTGCGTGACTCGCTGGCCGACTGACTGGCCGACTGGGTGCGTGACTCGCTGGCCCACTGGGTGCGTGACTCGCTGGCCCACTGGGTGCGTGACTCGCTGGCCCACTGGGTGCGTGACTCGCTGGCCGACTGGGTGCGTGACTCGCTGGCCGACTGGGCGCGTGACTCGCTGGCCGACTGACTGGCCGACTGGGTGCGTGACTGGCCGGCTGACTGGCCGACTGGGTGCGTGACTGGCCGGCTGGCCGACTGGGTGCGTGACTGGCCGACTGACTGGGTGCGTGACTGACTGGCTGACTGGGTGCGTGACTGACTGGCTGACTGGGTGCGTGACTGGCTGACTGGGTGCGTGACTGGCTGACTGGGTGCGTGACTGGCTGGCTGACTGGGTGCGTGACTGGCTGGCTGACTGGGTGCGTGACTGACTGGTTGACTGGGTGCGTGACTGGCTGGCTGACTTGGTGCGTGACTGGCTGGCTGACTTGGTGCGTGACTGACTGGCTGACTGGGTGCGTGGCTGACTGGGTGCGTGACTGACTGGCTGACTGGGTGCGTGACTGACTGGCTGACTGGGTGCGTGACTGACTGGCTGACTGGGTGCGTGACTGACTGGCTGACTGGCTGCGTGACTGACTGGCTGGCTGCGTGACTGACTGGGTGACTGACTGACTGGGTGCGTGACTGACTGGCTGACTGGGTGCGTGACTGGCTGGGTGCGTGACTGACTGACTGCGTGACTGGCTGACTGGGTGCGTGACTGACTGACTGGGTGCGTGACTGACTGGCTGACTGGGTGACTGGGTGCGTGACTGACTGGGTGCGTGACTGACTGGCTGACTGGCTGCGTGACTGGCTGGGTGCGTGACTGACTGGCTGGGTGCGTGACTGACTGACTGGCTGGGTGCGTGACTGACTGACTGACTGGGTGCGTGACTGGCTGACTGGGTGCGTAACTGACTGACTGACTGACTGGCTGCGTGACTGACTGGCTGCGTGACTGGCTGGCTGACTGGGTGCGTGACTGACTGACTGACTGGGTGCGTGACTGACTGACTGACTGACTGGGTGCGTGACTGACTGACTGGGTGCGTGACTGACTGGCTGACTGGGTGCGTGACTGACTGGCTGGGTGACTGACTGGCTGACTGGGTGCGTGACTGACTGGCTGGGTGCGTGACTGACTGGCTGGGTGCGTGACTGACTGGCTGGGTGCGTGACTGACTGGCTGGGTGCGTGACTGACTGACTGGGTGCGTGACTGACTGACTGGGTGCGTGACTGACTGACTGGGTGCGTGACTGACTGACTGGGTGCGTGACTGACTGACTGGGTGCGTGACTGACTGACTGGGTGCGTGACTGACTGACTGACTGGGTGCGTGACTGACTGACTGACTGGGTGCGTGACTGACTGACTGACTGGGTGCGTGACTGACTGACTGACTGGGTGCGTGACTGACTGACTGGGTGCGTGACTGACTGACTGGGTGCGTGACTGACTGACTGGGTGCGTGACTGACTGACTGGGTGCGTGACTGACTGACTGGGTGCGTGACTGACTGACTGGGTGCGTGACTGACTGACTGGGTGCGTGACTGACTGACTGGGTGCGTGACTGACTGGCTGGGTGCGTGACTGACTGGCTGGGTGCGTGACTGACTGGCTGACTGGGTGCGTGACTGACTGGCTGACTGGGTGCGTGACTGACTGGCTGGGTGACTGACTGGCTGACTGGGTGCGTGACTGACTGGCTGGGTGCGTGACTGACTGGCTGGGTGCGTGACTGACTGGCTGGGTGCGTGACTGACTGGCTGGGTGCGTGACTGACTGGCTGGGTGCGTGACTGACTGACTGGGTGCGTGACTGACTGACTGGGTGCGTGACTGACTGACTGGGTGCGTGACTGACTGACTGGGTGCGTGACTGACTGACTGGGTGCGTGACTGACTGACTGGGTGCGTGACTGACTGACTGACTGGGTGCGTGACTGACTGACTGGGTGCGTGACTGACTGACTGACTGGGTGCGTGACTGACTGACTGACTGGGTGCGTGACTGACTGACTGACTGGGTGCGTGACTGACTGACTGACTGGGTGCGTGACTGACTGACTGACTGGGTGCGTGACTGACTGACTGACTGGGTGCGTGACTGACTGACTGGGTGCGTGACTGACTGACTGACTGGGTGCGTGACTGACTGACTGGGTGCGTGACTGACTGACTGGGTGCGTGACTGACTGACTGGGTGCGTGACTGACTGACTGGGTGCGTGACTGACTGACTGGGTGCGTGACTGACTGACTGGGTGCGTGACTGACTGACTGGGTGCGTGACTGACTGACTGGGTGCGTGACTGACTGACTGGGTGCGTGACTGACTGACTGGGTGCGTGACTGACTGGGTGCGTGACTGGGTGCGTGACTGACTGACTGGGTGCGTGACTGAGTGCGTGACTGACTGACTGGGTGCGTGACTGACTGACTGGGTGCGTGACTGACTGACTGGGTGCGTGACTGACTGACTGGGTGCGTGACTGACTGACTGGGTGCGTGACTGACTGACTGGGTGCGTGACTGACTGACTGGGTGCGTGACTGACTGACTGGGTGCGTGACTGACTGACTGGGTGCGTGACTGACTGACTGGGTGCGTGACTGACTGACTGGGTGCGTGACTGACTGACTGACTGACTGGGTGCGTGACTGACTGACTGACTGACTGGGTGCGTGACTGACTGACTGACTGACTGGGTGCGTGACTGACTGACTGACTGGGTGCGTGACTGACTGACTGACTGGGTGCGTGACTGACTGACTGACTGACTGGGTGCGTGACTGACTGACTGACTGGGTGCGTGACTGACTGACTGACTGGGTGCGTGACTGACTGACTGACTGGGTGCGTGACTGACTGACTGGGTGCGTGACTGACTGGGTGCGTGACTGACTGGGTGCGTGACTGACTGGGTGCGTGACTGACTGGCTGCGTGACTGACTGGCTGCGTGACTGACTGGGTGCGTGACTGACTGGGTGCGTGACTGACTGGGTGCGTGACTGACTGGCTGCGTGACTGACTGGCTGACTGGGTGCGTGACTGACTGACTGACTGGGTGCGTGACTGACTGACTGACTGACTGGGTGCGTGACTGACTGACTGACTGACTGGGTGCGTGACTGACTGACTGACTGACTGGGTGCGTGACTGACTGACTGACTGACTGACTGGGTGCGTGACTGACTGACTGACTGGGTGCGTGACTGACTGACTGACTGACTGGGTGCGTGACTGACTGACTGACTGACTGGGTGCGTGACTGACTGACTGACTGACTGGGTGCGTGACTGACTGACTGACTGACTGGGTGCGTGACTGACTGACTGACTGGGTGCGTGACTGACTGACTGACTGACTGACTGGGTGCGTGACTGACTGACTGGGTGCCTGACTGAGTGCGTGGCTGACTGACTGGGTGCGTGACTGACTGACTGAGTGCGTGACTGACTGACTGACTGGGTGCGTGACTGACTGACTGACTGGGTGCGTGACTGACTGACTGACTGGGTGCGTGACTGACTGACTGACTGGGTGCGTGACTGACTGACTGACTGGGTGCGTGACTGACTGACTGACTGGGTGCGTGACTGACTGACTGACTGGGTGCGTGACTGACTGACTGACTGGGTGCGTGACTGACTGACTGACTGACTGGGTGCGTGACTGACTGACTGGGTGCGTGACTGACTGACTGGGTGCGTGACTGACTGACTGGGTGCGTGACTGACTGACTGGGTGCGTGACTGACTGACTGGGTGCGTGACTGACTGACTGACTGGGTGCGTGACTGACTGACTGGGTGCGTGACTGACTGACTGACTTGGTGCGTGACTGACTGGCTGACTGGGTGCGTGGCTGACTGGGTGCGTGACTGACTGACTGGGTGCGTGACTGACTGACTGGGTGCGTGACTGACTGACTGGGTGCGTGACTGACTGACTGACTGGGTGCGTGACTGACTGACTGACTGGGTGCGTGACTGACTGACTGGGTGCGTGACTGACTGACTGACTTGGTGCGTGACTGACTGGCTGACTGGGTGCGTGGCTGACTGGGTGCGTGACTGACTGGCTGACTGGGTGCGTGACTGACTGGCTGACTGGGTGCGTGACTGACTGGCTGACTGGGTGCGTGACTGACTGGCTGACTGGCTGCGTGACTGACTGGCTGGCTGCGTGACTGACTGGGTGACTGACTGACTGGGTGCGTGACTGGCTGGCTGACTGGGTGCGTGACTGGCTGGGTGCGTGACTGGCTGACTGACTGCGTGACTGGCTGACTGGTGCGTGACTGACTGACTGGGTGCGTGACTGACTGACTGACTGGGTGCGTGACTGGCTGACTGGATGCGTGACTGACTGACTGACTGGCTGCGTGACTGACTGGCTGCGTGACTGGCTGGCTGACTGGGTGCGTGACTGACTGACTGACTGGGTGCGTGACTGACTGACTGGGTGCGTGACTGACTGACTGGGTGCGTGACTGACTGACTGGGTGCGTGACTGACTGACTGGGTGCGTGACTGACTGGCTGGGTGCGTGACTGACTGGCTGACTGGGTGCGTGACTGACTGGGTGCGTGACTGACTGGCTGACTGGGTGCGTGACTGACTGGCTGGGTGCGTGACTGACTGGCTGGGTGCGTGACTGACTGGCTGGGTGCGTGACTGACTGACTGGGTGCGTGACTGACTGACTGGGTGCGTGACTGACTGACTGGGTGCGTGACTGACTGACTGGGTGCGTGACTGACTGACTGGGTGCGTGACTGACTGACTGGGTGCGTGACTGACTGACTGGGTGCGTGACTGACTGACTGGGTGCGTGACTGACTGACTGGGTGCGTGACTGACTGACTGACTGGGTGCGTGACTGACTGACTGACTGGGTGCGTGACTGACTGACTGACTGGGTGCGTGACTGACTGACTGGGTGCGTGACTGACTGACTGACTGGGTGCGTGACTGACTGACTGACTGGGTGCGTGACTGACTGACTGGGTGCGTGACTGACTGACTGACTGGGTGCGTGACTGACTGACTGACTGGGTGCGTGACTGACTGACTGACTGGGTGCGTGACTGACTGACTGGGTGCGTGACTGACTGGGTGCGTGACTGACTGGGTGCGTGACTGACTGACTGACTGGGTGCGTGACTGACTGACTGACTGACTGGGTGCGTGACTGACTGACTGGGTGCGTGACTGACTGACTGACTGGGTGCGTGACTGACTGACTGACTGGGTGCGTGACTGACTAACTGGGTGCGTGACTGACTGACTGGGTGCGTGACTGACTGACTGGGTGCGTGACTGACTGACTGACTGGGTGCGTGACTGACTGACTGGGTGCGTGACTGACTGACTGACTGGGTGCGTGACTGACTGACTGACTGGGTGCGTGACTGACTGACTGACTGACTGGGTGCGTGACTGACTGACTGACTGGGTGCGTGACTGACTGACTGACTGGGTGCGTGACTGACTGACTGACTGGGTGCGTGACTGACTGACTGACTGGGTGCGTGACTGACTGGGTGCGTGACTGACTGGGTGCGTGACTGACTGGGTGCGTGACTGACTGGGTGCGTGACTGACTGGGTGCGTGACTGACTGGGTGCGTGACTGACTGGGTGCGTGACTGACTGGGTGCGTGACTGACTGGGTGCGTGACTGACTGGGTGCGTGACTGACTGGGTGCGTGACTGACTGGGTGCGTGACTGACTGGGTGCGTGACTGACTGGGTGCGTGACTGACTGGGTGCGTGACTGACTGGGTGCGTGACTGACTGGGTGCGTGACTGACTGGGTGCGTGACTGACTGGGTGCGTGACTGACTGGGTGCGTGACTGACTGGGTGCGTGACTGACTGGCTGACTGGGTGCGTGACTGACTGGCTGACTGGGTGCGTGACTGACTGGCTGACTGGGTGCGTGACTGACTGGCTGACTGGGTGCGTGACTGACTGGCTGACTGGGTGCGTGACTGACTGGCTGACTGGGTGCGTGACTGACTGGCTGACTGGGTGCGTGACTGACTGGCTGACTGGGTGCGTGACTGACTGGCTGACTGGGTGCGTGACTGACTGGGTGCGTGACTGACTGGCTGACTGGCTGCGTGACTGACTGGCTGACTGGGTGCGTGACTGACTGACTGACTGGGTGCGTGCGTGACTGACTGACTGACTGGGTGCGTGCGTGCGTGACTGACTGGGTGCGTGCGTGCGTGACTGACTGACTGACTGGGTGCGTGACTGACTGACTGACTGACTGACTGACTGGGTGCGTGACTGACTGACTGACTGACTGACTGACTGGGTGCGTGACTGACTGACTGACTGACTGACTGACTGGGTGCGTGACTGACTGACTGACTGACTGACTGACTGGGTGCGTGACTGACTGACTGACTGACTGACTGGGTGCGTGACTGACTGACTGACTGGGTGCGTGACTGACTGACTGGGTGCCTGACTGAGTGCGTGGCTGACTGACTGGGTGCGTGACTGACTGACTGACTGACTGGGTGCGTGACTGACTGGGTGCGTGACTGACTGGGTGCGTGACTGACTGGGTGCGTGACTGACTGGGTGCGTGACTGACTGGGTGCGTGACTGACTGGGTGCGTGACTGACTGGGTGCGTGACTGACTGGGTGCGTGACTGACTGGGTGCGTGACTGACTGGGTGCGTGACTGACTGACTGACTGGGTGCGTGACTGGCTGACTGACTGACTGACTGGGTGCGTGACTGACTGACTGACTGACTGGGTGCGTGACTGACTGACTGACTGACTGACTGGGTGCGTGACTGACTGACTGACTGACTGACTGGGTGCGTGACTGACTGACTGACTGACTGACTGACTGGGTGCGTGACTGACTGACTGACTGACTGACTGACTGGGTGCGTGACTGACTGACTGACTGGGTGCGTGACTGACTGACTGACTGGGTGCGTGACTGACTGACTGACTGGGTGCGTGACTGACTGACTGACTGACTGGGTGCGTGACTGACTGACTGACTGACTGGGTGCGTGACTGACTGACTGACTGACTGGGTGCGTGACTGACTGACTGACTGACTGGGTGCGTGACTGACTGACTGACTGGGTGCGTGACTGACTGACTGACTGGGTGCGTGACTGACTGACTGGGTGCGTGACTGACTGACTGACTGACTGGGTGCGTGACTGACTGACTGACTGACTGGGTGCGTGACTGACTGACTGACTGGGTGCGTGACTGACTGACTGACTGACTGGGTGCGTGACTGACTGACTGACTGACTGGGTGCGTGACTGACTGACTGACTGGGTGCGTGACTGACTGACTGACTGACTGACTGGGTGCGTGACTGACTGACTGACTGACTGGGTGCGTGACTGACTGACTGACTGGGTGCGTGACTGACTGACTGACTGACTGGGTGCGTGACTGACTGACTGGGTGCGTGACTGACTGACTGACTGGGTGCCTGACTGGGTGCGTGACTGACTGACTGGGTGCCTGACTGAGTGCGTGGCTGACTGACTGGGTTCGTGACTGACTGACTGACTGACTGGGTGCGTGACTGACTGACTGACTGGGTGCGTGACTGACTGACTGGGTTTGGGTGGGTGACTGTATTTATTGGAAAGGGGCCATTCATTGGGAAGGGAGGGGGCCCACCTGTGCAGCAGAGTTCGTCGTGGTCCAGGTGGCTTCCACTGCAGCAAGGGATTCTGGGAAATGATATACAAATGAGCACACAGTGCCACCTTTTGCTTCAAATCTATTTTGACATGGACCCCTATAAGCTTATGCTTGCTGCATTGTACAGCTTTTCAGCACAGCCTGGGTTAAGATGCATAGCCAGTAAACCGACCCACAGACCTGTGTTTCTAGCTGTGTGCTCATTTGCATATCATTTCCCAGAATCCCTTGCTGCAGTGGAAGCACTATGCTGGGTGATGGTGAAAGGCAGGGTCGCAGACATGTAAGACATGCAAATGAGCACACAGTAATATTTCCATTTGCTATATAGATGGAATGTTATATACACACACTTTCTGTGTCCCCCCCTCATGCTCAGGGTGTTGGGGGTCTGACCGCTCTCCCTCTCTCTTAGTCTCCTGCTTGTTGGAAGAGACTGATTTGCAGAGAGGCCCGTGACCGCTCCGCGATGACCAGGTGAATATATTAATGGTCGATCCTCTCTCTTAGCAGACTGGTGGAGGATGACCGTAAGATCTCTGGGGATCCCACTCTATCCAGTGGCTTCCAGTGTAATCTCTTGGGGTCCCTCTCTCTTTCCGGGAGCTGTATGTCTGGGGGTCTCTCTCCCCCCCCCTTCCTCTCTCTCCCCCCCTTCCTCTCTCTCCCCCCCTTCCTCTCTCTCCCCCCCTTCCTCTCTCTCCCCCCCTTCCTCTCTCTCCCCCCCTTCCTCTCTCTCCCCCCCTTCCTCTCTCTCTCCCCCCCCTTCCTCTCTCTCTCCCCCCCCTTCCTCTCTCTCCCCCCCTTCCTCTCTCTCCCCCCCACCTTCCTCTCTCTCCCCCCCCTTCCTCTCTCCCCCCCCCCTTCCTCTCTCCCCCCCCTTCCTCTCTCCCCTCTCTCCCCCCCTTCCTCTCTCCCCCCCCTTCCTCTCTCTCCTCTCTCCCCCCTTCCTCTCTCTCCCCCCTTCCTCTCTCTCCCCCCTTCCTCTCTCTCCCCCCTTCCTCTCTCTCCCCCCTTCCTCTCTCTCCCCCCTTCCTCTCTCTCCCCCCTTCCTCTCTCTCCTCCCCCTTCCTCTCTCTCCTCCCCCCTTCCTCTCTCTCCTCCCCCCTTCCTCTCTCTCCCCCCCTTCCTCTCTCTCCCCCCCCTTCCTCTCTCTCCCCCCCCCCTTCCTCTCTCTCCCCCCCCTTCCTCTCTCTCTCCTCCCCCCCTTCCTCTCTCTCCCCCTCCCCCTTCCTCTCTCTCCCCCCCTTCCTCTCTCTCCCCCCTTCCTCTCTCTCCCCCCTTCCTCTCTCCCCCCTCCTCTCCCCTTCCTCTCTCTCCCCACCCTTCCTCTCTCTCCCACCCTTCCTCTCTCTCCCCACCCTTCCCTCTCTCCCAACCCTTCCCCTCTCTCCCCACCCTTCCCCTCTCTCCCCACCCTTCCCCTCTCTCCCCACCCTTCCCCTCTCTCCCCACCCTTCCCTCTCCTCTCTCCCACCCTTCCCCTCTCTCCCCACCCTTCCCCTCTCTCCCCACCCTTCCCCTCTCTCCCCACCCTTCCCCTCTCTCCCCACCCTTCCCCTCTCTCCCCACCCTTCCCCTCTCTCCCCACCCTTCCCCTCTCCCCACCCTTCCCCTCTCTCCCCACCCTTCCCCCTCTCTCCCCACCCTTCCCCTCTCTCCCCACCCTTCCCTCTCTCCCACCTTCCCTCTCTCCCCACCCTTCCTCTCTCTCCCCACCCTTCCTCTCTCTCTCCCCACCCTTCCTCTCTCTCCCCACCCTTCCCTCTCTCTCCCCACCCTTCCTCTCTCTCCCCCACCCTTCCTCTCTCTCCCTTCTCTCTCTCCCCACCCTTCCTCTCTCTCTCCCCCACCCTTCCTCTCTCTCTCCCCCGACCCTTCCTCTCTCTCTCCCCACCCTTCCTCTCTCTCTCCCCCACCCTTCCTCTCTCTCTCCCCCACCCTTCCTCTCTCTCTCCCCCACCCTTCCTCTCTCTCTCCCCCACCCTTCCTCTCTCTCTCCCCCACCCTTCTCTCTCTCTCTCCCCACCCTTCCTCTCTCTCTTCCCCCACCCTTCCTCTCTCTCTCCCCCACCCTTCCTCTCTCTCTTCCCCCACCCTTCCTCTCTCTCTCTCCCCACCCTTCCTCTCTCTCTCTATCCCCCACCCTTCCTCTCTCTCTCTATCCCCCACCCTTCCTCTCTCTCTCTATCCCCCACCCTTCCTCTCTCTCTCTATCCCCCACCCTTCCTCTCTCTCTCTATCCCCCACCCTTCCTCTCTCTCTCTATCCCCCACCCTTCCTCTCTCTCTCTATCCCCCACCCTTCCTCTCTCTCTCTATCCCCCACCCTTCCTCTCTCTCTCTATCCCCCACCCTTCCTCTCTCTCTCTATCCCCCACCCTTCCTCTCTCTCTCTATCCCCCACCCTTCCTCTCTCTCTCTATCCCCCACCCTTCCTCTCTCTCTCTATCCCCCACCCTTCCTCTCTCTCTCTATCCCCCTCCCTTCTCTCTCTCTCTCTCTCTCTCTCTCCCCCACCCTTCCTCTCTCTCTCTCTCTCTCTCTCTCCCCCACCCTTCCTCCTCTCTCTCTCTCTCTCTCTCTCCCCCACCCTTCCTCTCTCTCTCTCTCTCTCTCTCTCCCCCACCCTTCCTCTCTCTCTCTCTCTCTCTCTCTCTCCCCACCCTTCTCTCTCTCTCCTCCACCCTTCCTCTCTCTCTCCCCCACCCTTCCTCTCTCTCTCTCCCCCACCCTTCCTCCCTCTCTCTCCTCTTCCCCCCCCTCTCTCTCCTCTTCCCCCTCTCTCTCCTCTTCCCCCCCCTCTCTCTCTCCTCTTCCCCCCCCTCTCTCTCCTCTTCCC
>NC_134504.1:12417171-12473920 GCF_040206685.1 Ascaphus truei
GGGGCCTGGGGAGTAGACTCTAGCCTCGCTAGGTGCAGGGGCCTGGGGAGCAGACTCTAGCCTCGCTAGTGCAGGGGCCTGGGGAGCAGTCTCTAGCCTCGCTAGGTGCAGGGGCCTGGGGAGCAGACTCTAGCCTCGCTAGGTGCAGGGGCCTGGGGAGTAGACTCTAGCCTCGCTAGGTGCAGGGGCCTGGGGAGTAGACTCTAGCCCCGCTAGGTGCAGGGGCCTGGGGAGGAGACTGTAGCCCCGCTAGGTGCAGGGGCCTGGGGAGGAGACTCTACCCTCGCTAGGTGCAGGGGCCTGGGGAGTAGACTCTACCCTCGCTAGGTGCAGGGGCCTGGGGAGTAGACTCTAGCCTCGCTAGGTGCAGGGGCCTGGGGAGGAGACTGTAGCCCCGCTAGGTGCAGGGGCCTGGGGAGGAGACTCTAGCCCCGCTAAGTGCAGGGGCCAGGGGAGTAGACTCTAGCCTCGCTAGGTGCAGGTGCCTGGGGAGCAGACTCTAGCCTCGCTAGGTGCAGGGGCCTGGGGAGCAGACTCTAGCCTCGCTAGGTGCAGGGGCCTGGGGAGCAGACTCTAGCCTCGCTAGTGCAGGGGCCTGGGGAGCAGACTCTAGCCTCGCTAGGTGCAGGGGCCTGGGGAGCAGTCTCTAGCCTCGCTAGGTGCAGGGGCCTGGGGAGGAGACTGTAGCCCTGCTAGGTGCAGGGGCCTGGGGAGGAGACTCTAGCCCCGCTAAGTGCAGGGGCCTGGGGAGTAGACTCTAGCCTCGCTAGGTGCAGGGGCCTGGGGAGTAGACTCTAGCCTCGCTAGGTGCAGGTGCCTGGGGAGCAGACTCTAGCCTCGCTAGTGCAGGGGCCTGGGGAGTAGACTCTAGCCTCGCTAGGTGCAGGGGCCTGGAGAGTAGACTCTAGCCTCGCTAGTGCAGGGGCCTGGGGAGCAGACTCTAGCCTCGCTAGGTGCAGGGGCCTGGGGAGTAGTTTCTAGCCTCGCTAGGTGCAGGGGCTTGGGGAGTAGACTCTAGCCTCGCTAGGTGCAGGGGCCTGGGGAGCAGACTCTAGCCTCGCTAGGTGCAGGGGCCTGGAGAGTAGACTCTAGCCTCGCTAGGTGCAGGGGCCTGGGGATTAGACTCTAGCCTCGCTAGGTGCAGGGGCCTGGGGAGCAGACTCTAGCCCCGCTAGGTGCAGGGGCCTGGGGAGCAGACTCTAGCCTCGCTAGGTGCAGGGGCCTGGGGAGTAGACTCTAGCCTCGCTGGGTGCAGGGGCCTGGGGAGTAGACTCTAGCCTCGCTGGGTGCAGGGGCCTGGGGAGCAGACTCTAGCCTCGCTAGTGCAGGGGCCTGGGGAGCAGTCTCTAGCCTCGCTAGGTGCAGGGGCCTGGGAAGCAGACTCTAGCCTCGCTAGGTGCAGGGGCCTGGGGAGTAGACTCTAGCCTCGCTAGGTGCAGGGGCCTGGGGAGTAGACTCTAGCCTCGCTAGGTGCAGGGGCCTGGGGAGGAGACTGTAGCCCCGCTAGGTGCAGGTGCCTAGGGAGGAGACTCTAGCCTCGCTAGGTACAGGGGCCTGGGGAGTAGACTCTAGCCCCGCTAGGTGCAGGGGCCTGGGGAGGAGACTGTAGCCTCGCTAGTGCAGGGGCCTGGGGAGCAGTCTCTAGCCTCGCTAGGTGCAGGGGCCTGGGGAGTAGTATCTAGCCTTGCTAGGTGCAGGGGCCTGGGGAGTAGACTCTAGCCTCGCTAGGTGCAGGGGCCTGGGGAGGAGACTGTAGCCCCACTAGGTGCAGGGGCCTGGGGAGGAGACTCTAGCCTCGCTAGGTACAGGGGCCTGGGGAGTAGACTCTAGCCCCGCTAGGTGCAGGGGCCTGGGGAGGAGACTGTAGCCTCGCTAGTGCAGGGGCCTGGGGAGGAGACTCTAGCCCCGCTAGGTGCAGGGGCCTGGGGAGTAGACTCTAGCCTCGCTAGGTGCAGGGTCCTGGGGAGTAGACTCTAGCCTCGCTAGGTGCAGGTGCCTGGGGAGTAGACTCTAGCCTAGCTGGTGCAGGGGCCTGGGGAGCAGTCTCTAGCCTCGCTAGGTGCAGGGGCCTGGGGAGCAGACTCTAGCCTCGCTAGGTGCAGGGGCCTGGGGAGCAGACTCTAGCCTCGCTAGGTGCAGGGGCCTGGGGAGCAGTCTCTAGCCTCGCTAGTGCAGGGGCCTGGGGAGCAGTCTCTAGCCTCGCTAGTGCAGGGGCCTGGGGAGCAGACTCTAGCCTCGCTAGGTGCAGGGGCCTGGGGAGCAGTCTCTAGCCTCACTAGTGCAGGGGCCTGGGGAGCAGACTCTAGCCTCGCTAGTGCAGGGGCCTGGGGAGCAGACTCTAGCCTCGCTAGGTGCAGGGGCCTGGGGAGCAGACTCTAGCCTCGCTAGTGCAGGGGCCTGGGGAGCAGACTCTAGCCTCGCTAGGTGCAGGGGCCTGGGGAGCAGTCTCTAGCCTCGCTAGGTGCAGGGGCCTGGGGAGGAGACTGTAGCCCCGCTAGGTGCAGGGGCCTGGGGAGGAGACTCTAGCCCCGCTAAGTGCAGGGGCCTGGGGAGTAGACTCTAGCCTCGCTAGGTGCAGGGGCCTGGGGAGTAGACTCTAGCCTCGCTAGGTGCAGGTGCCTGGGGAGCAGACTCTAGCCTCGCTAGTGCAGGGGCCTGGGGAGTAGACTCTAGCCTCGCTAGGTGCAGGGGCCTGGAGAGTAGACTCTAGCCTCGCTAGTGCAGGGGCCTGGGGAGCAGACTCTAGCCTCGCTAGGTGCAGGGGCCTGGGGAGTAGTTTCTAGCCTCGCTAGGTGCAGGGGCTTGGGGAGTAGACTCTAGCCTCGCTAGGTGCAGGGGCCTGGGGAGCAGACTCTAGCCTCGCTAGGTGCAGGGGCCTGGGGAGCAGACTCTAGCCTCGCTAGGTGCAGGGGCCTGGGGAGTAGACTCTAGCCTCGCTGGGTGCAGGGGCCTGGGGAGTAGACTCTAGCCTCGCTGGGTGCAGGGGCCTGGGGAGGAGACTGTAGCCCCGCTAGGTGCAGGGGCCTAGGGAGGAGACTCTAGCCTCGCTAGGTACAGGGGCCTGGGGAGTAGACTCTAGCCCCGCTAGGTGCAGGGGCCTGGGGAGGAGACTGTAGCCTCGCTAGTGCAGGGGCCTGGGGAGCAGTCTCTAGCCTCGCTAGGTGCAGGGGCCTGGGGAGTAGTATCTAGCCTCGCTAGGTGCAGGGGCCTGGGGAGTAGACTCTAGCCCCGCTAGGTGCAGGGGCCTGGGGAGGAGACTGTAGCCCCACTAGGTGCAGGGGCCTGGGGAGGAGACTCTAGCCTCGCTAGGTACAGGGGCCTGGGGAGTAGACTCTAGCCCCGCTAGGTGCAGGGGCCTGGGGAGGAGACTGTAGCCTCGCTAGTGCAGGGCCTGGGGAGCAGTCTCTAGCCTCGCTAGGTGCAGGGGCCTGGGGAGGAGACTCTAGCCCCGCTAGGTGCAGGGGCCTGGGGAGGAGACTCTAGCCTCGCTAGGTGAAGGGTCCTGGGGAGTAGACTCTAGCCCCGCTAGGTGCAAGGGCCTGGGGAGCAGACTCTAGCCTCGCTAGGTGCAGGGGCCTGGGGAGTAGACTCTAGCCTCGCTAGGTGCAGGGGCCTGGGGAGTAGACTCTAGCCTCGCTAGGTGCAGGGGCCTGGGGAGTAGACTCTAGCCTCGCTAGGTGCAGGGGCGTGGGAAGCAGACTCTAGCCTCGCTAGTGCAGGGGCCTGGGGAGCAGTCTCTAGCCTCGCTAGGTGCAGGGGCCTGGGGAGCAGACTCTAGCCTCGCTAGGTGCAGGGGCCTGGGGAGTAGACTCTAGCCTCGCTAGGTGCAGGGGCCTGGGGAGTAGACTCTAGCCCCGCTAGGTGCAGGGGCCTGGGGAGGAGACTGTAGCCCCGCTAGGTGCAGGGGCCTGGGGAGGAGACTCTACCCTCGCTAGGTGCAGGGGCCTGGGGAGTAGACTCTACCCTCGCTAGGTGCAGGGGCCTGGGGAGTAGACTCTAGCCTCGCTAGGTGCAGGGGCCTGGGGAGGAGACTGTAGCCCCGCTAGGTGCAGGGGCCTGGGGAGGAGACTCTAGCCCCGCTAGGTGCAGGGGCCTGGGGAGGAGACTCTAGCCCCGCTAAGTGCAGGGGCCAGGGGAGTAGACTCTAGCCTCGCTAGGTGCAGGGGCCTGGGGAGTAGACTCTAGCCTCGCTAGGTGCAGGGGCCTGGGGAGGAGACTGTAGCCCCACTAGGTGCAGGGGCCTGGGGAGGAGACTCTAGCCTCGCTAGGTACAGGGGCCTGGGGAGTAGACTCTAGCCCCGCTAGGTGCAGGGGCCTGGGGAGGAGACTGTAGCCTCGCTAGTGCAGGGGCCTGGGGAGGAGACTCTAGCCCCGCTAGGTGCAGGGGCCTGGGGAGTAGACTCTAGCCTCGCTAGGTGCAGGGTCCTGGGGAGTAGACTCTAGCCCCGCTAGGTGCAAGGGCCTGGGGAGTAGACTCTAGCCTAGCTGGTGCAGGGGCCTGGGGAGCAGTCTCTAGCCTCGCTAGGTGCAGGGGCCTGGGGAGCAGACTCTAGCCTCGCTAGGTGCAGGGGCCTGGGGAGCAGTCTCTAGCCTCGCTAGTGCAGGGGCCTGGGGAGCAGTCTCTAGCCTCGCTAGTGCAGGGGCCTGGGGAGCAGACTCTAGCCTCGCTAGGTGCAGGGGCCTGGGGAGCAGTCTCTAGCCTCGCTAGTGCAGGGGCCTGGGGAGCAGACTCTAGCCTCGCTAGTGCAGGGGCCTGGGGAGCAGACTCTAGCCTCGCTAGGTGCAGGGGCCTGGGGAGCAGACTCTAGCCTCGCTAGTGCAGGGGCCTGGGGAGCAGACTCTAGCCTCGCTAGGTGCAGGGGCCTGGGGAGCAGTCTCTAGCCTCGCTAGGTGCAGGGGCCTGGGGAGGAGACTGTAGCCCCGCTAGGTGCAGGGGCCTGGGGAGGAGACTCTAGCCCCGCTAAGTGCAGGGGCCTGGGGAGTAGACTCTAGCCTCGCTAGGTGCAGGGGCCTGGGGAGTAGACTCTAGCCTCGCTAGGTGCAGGTGCCTGGGGAGCAGACTCTAGCCTCGCTAGTGCAGGGGCCTGGGGAGTAGACTCTAGCCTCGCTAGGTGCAGGGGCCTGGAGAGTAGACTCTAGCCTCGCTAGTGCAGGGGCCTGGGGAGCAGACTCTAGCCTCGCTAGGTGCAGGGGCCTGGGGAGTAGTTTCTAGCCTCGCTAGGTGCAGGGGCTTGGGGAGTAGACTCTAGCCTCGCTAGGTGCAGGGGCCTGGGGAGCAGACTCTAGCCTCGCTAGGTGCAGGGGCCTGGGGAGCAGACTCTAGCCTCGCTAGGTGCAGGGGCCTGGGGAGTAGACTCTAGCCTCGCTGGGTGCAGGGGCCTGGGGAGTAGACTCTAGCCTCGCTGGGTGCAGGGGCCTGGGGAGGAGACTGTAGCCCCGCTAGGTGCAGGGGCCTAGGGAGGAGACTCTAGCCTCGCTAGGTACAGGGGCCTGGGGAGAAGACTCTAGCCCCGCTAGGTGCAGGGGCCTGGGGAGGAGACTGTAGCCTCGCTAGTGCAGGGGCCTGGGGAGCAGTCTCTAGCCTCGCTAGGTGCAGGGGCCTGGGGAGTAGTATCTAGCCTCGCTAGGTGCAGGGGCCTGGGGAGTAGACTCTAGCCCCGCTAGGTGCAGGGGCCTGGGGAGGAGACTGTAGCCCCACTAGGTGCAGGGGCCTGGGGAGGAGACTCTAGCCTCGCTAGGTACAGGGGCCTGGGGAGTAGACTCTAGCCCCGCTAGGTGCAGGGGCCTGGGGAGGAGACTGTAGCCTCGCTAGTGCAGGGCCTGGGGAGCAGTCTCTAGCCTCGCTAGGTGCAGGGGCCTGGGGAGGAGACTCTAGCCCCGCTAGGTGCAGGGGCCTGGGGAGGAGACTCTAGCCTCGCTAGGTGCAGGGTCCTGGGGAGTAGACTCTAGCCCCGCTAGGTGCAAGGGCCTGGGGAGCAGACTCTAGCCTCGCTAGGTGCAGGGGCCTGGGGAGTAGACTCTAGCCTCGCTAGGTGCAGGGGCCTGGGGAGTAGACTCTAGCCTCGCTAGGTGCAGGGGCCTGGGGAGTAGACTCTAGCCTCGCTAGGTGCAGGGGCGTGGGAAGCAGACTCTAGCCTCGCTAGTGCAGGGGCCTGGGGAGCAGTTTCTAGCCTCGCTAGGTGCAGGGGCCTGGGGAGCAGACTCTAGCCTCGCTAGGTGCAGGGGCCTGGGGAGTAGACTCTAGCCTCGCTAGGTGCAGGGGCCTGGGGAGTAGACTCTAGCCCCGCTAGGTGCAGGGGCCTGGGGAGGAGACTGTAGCCCCGCTAGGTGCAGGGGCCTGGGGAGGAGACTCTACCCTCGCTAGGTGCAGGGGCCTGGGGAGTAGACTCTACCCTCGCTAGGTGCAGGGGCCTGGGGAGTAGACTCTAGCCTCGCTAGGTGCAGGGGCCTGGGGAGGAGACTGTAGCCCCGCTAGGTGCAGGGGCCTGGGGAGGAGACTCTAGCCCCGCTAGGTGCAGGGGCCTGGGGAGGAGACTCTAGCCCCGCTAAGTGCAGGGGCCAGGGGAGTAGACTCTAGCCTCGCTAGGTGCAGGGGCCTGGGGAGTAGACTCTAGCCTCGCTAGGTGCAGGTGCCTGGGGAGCAGACTCTAGCCTCGCTAGGTGCAGGGGCCTGGGGAGCAGTCTCTAGCCTCGCTAGTGCAGGGGCCTGGGGAGCAGACTCTAGCCTCGCTAGTGCAGGGGCCTGGGGAGCAGACTCTTGCCTCGCTAGGTGCAGGTGCCTGGGGAGCAGACTCTAGCCTCGCTAGTGCAGGGGCCTGGGGAGCAGACTCTAGCCTCGCTAGGTGCAGGGGCCTGGGGAGCAGTCTCTAGCCTCGCTAGGTGCAGGGGCCTGGGGAGGAGACTGTAGCCCCGCTAGGTGCAGGGGCCTGGGGAGGAGACTCTAGCCCCGCTAAGTGCAGGGGCCTGGGGAGTAGACTCTAGCCTCGCTAGGTGCAGGGGCCTGGGGAGTAGACTCTAGCCTCGCTAGGTGCAGGTGCCTGGGGAGCAGACTCTAGCCTCGCTAGTGCAGGGGCCTGGGGAGTAGACTCTAGCCTCGCTAGGTGCAGGGGCCTGGAGAGTAGACTCTAGCCTCGCTAGTGCAGGGGCCTGGGGAGCAGACTCTAGCCTCGCTAGGTGCAGGGGCCTGGGGAGTAGTTTCTAGCCTCGCTAGGTGCAGGGGCTTGGGGAGTAGACTCTAGCCTCGCTAGGTGCAGGGGCCTGGGGAGCAGACTCTAGCCTCGCTAGGTGCAGGGGCCTGGGGAGCAGACTCTAGCCTCGCTAGGTGCAGGGGCCTGGGGAGTAGACTCTAGCCTCGCTGGGTGCAGGGGCCTGGGGAGTAGACTCTAGCCTCGCTGGGTGCAGGGGCCTGGGGAGGAGACTGTAGCCCCGCTAGGTGCAGGGGCCTAGGGAGGAGACTCTAGCCTCGCTAGGTACAGGGGCCTGGGGAGAAGACTCTAGCCCCGCTAGGTGCAGGGGCCTGGGGAGGAGACTGTAGCCTCGCTAGTGCAGGGGCCTGGGGAGCAGTCTCTAGCCTCGCTAGGTGCAGGGGCCTGGGGAGTAGTATCTAGCCTCGCTAGGTGCAGGGGCCTGGGGAGTAGACTCTAGCCCCGCTAGGTGCAGGGGCCTGGGGAGGAGACTGTAGCCCCACTAGGTGCAGGGGCCTGGGGAGGAGACTCTAGCCTCGCTAGGTACAGGGGCCTGGGGAGTAGACTCTAGCCCCGCTAGGTGCAGGGGCCTGGGGAGGAGACTGTAGCCTCGCTAGTGCAGGGCCTGGGGAGCAGTCTCTAGCCTCGCTAGGTGCAGGGGCCTGGGGAGGAGACTCTAGCCCCGCTAGGTGCAGGGGCCTGGGGAGGAGACTCTAGCCTCGCTAGGTGCAGGGTCCTGGGGAGTAGACTCTAGCCCCGCTAGGTGCAAGGGCCTGGGGAGCAGACTCTAGCCTCGCTAGGTGCAGGGGCCTGGGGAGTAGACTCTAGCCTCGCTAGGTGCAGGGGCCTGGGGAGTAGACTCTAGCCTCGCTAGGTGCAGGGGCCTGGGGAGTAGACTCTAGCCTCGCTAGGTGCAGGGGCGTGGGAAGCAGACTCTAGCCTCGCTAGTGCAGGGGCCTGGGGAGCAGTTTCTAGCCTCGCTAGGTGCAGGGGCCTGGGGAGCAGACTCTAGCCTCGCTAGGTGCAGGGGCCTGGGGAGTAGACTCTAGCCTCGCTAGGTGCAGGGGCCTGGGGAGTAGACTCTAGCCCCGCTAGGTGCAGGGGCCTGGGGAGGAGACTGTAGCCCCGCTAGGTGCAGGGGCCTGGGGAGGAGACTCTACCCTCGCTAGGTGCAGGGGCCTGGGGAGTAGACTCTACCCTCGCTAGGTGCAGGGGCCTGGGGAGTAGACTCTAGCCTCGCTAGGTGCAGGGGCCTGGGGAGCAGACTCTAGCCTCGCTAGGTGCAGGGGCCTGGGGAGTAGACTCTAGCCTCGCTAGGTGCAGGGGCCTGGGGAGTAGACTCTAGCCCCGCTAGGTGCAGGGGCCTGGGGAGGAGACTGTAGCCCCGCTAGGTGCAGGGGCCTGGGGAGGAGACTCTACCCTCGCTAGGTGCAGGGGCCTGGGGAGTAGACTCTACCCTCGCTAGGTGCAGGGGCCTGGGGAGTAGACTCTAGCCTCGCTAGGTGCAGGGGCCTGGGGAGGAGACTGTAGCCCCGCTAGGTGCAGGGGCCTGGGGAGGAGACTCTAGCCCCGCTAGGTGCAGGGGCCTGGGGAGGAGACTCTAGCCCCGCTAAGTGCAGGGGCCAGGGGAGTAGACTCTAGCCTCGCTAGGTGCAGGGGCCTGGGGAGTAGACTCTAGCCTCGCTAGGTGCAGGTGCCTGGGGAGCAGACTCTAGCCTCGCTAGGTGCAGGGGCCTGGGGAGCAGTCTCTAGCCTCGCTAGTGCAGGGGCCTGGGGAGCAGACTCTAGCCTCGCTAGTGCAGGGCCCTGGGGAGCAGACTCTTGCCTCGCTAGGTGCAGGTGCCTGGGGAGCAGACTCTAGCCTCGCTAGTGCAGGGGCCTGGGGAGCAGACTCTAGCCTCGCTAGTGCAGGGGCCTGGGGAGCAGACTCTAGCCTCGCTAGGTGCAGGGGCCTGGGGAGTAGTTTCTAGCCTCGCTAGGTGCAGGGGCTTGGGGAGTAGACTCTAGCCTCGCTAGGTGCAGGGGCCTGGGGAGCAGACTCTAGCCTCGCTAGGTGCAGGGGCCTGGGGAGCAGACTCTAGCCTCGCTAGGTGCAGGGGCCTGGGGAGTAGACTCTAGCCTCGCTGGGTGCAGGGGCCTGGGGAGTAGACTCTAGCCTCGCTGGGTGCAGGGGCCTGGGGAGGAGACTGTAGCCCCGCTAGGTGCAGGGGCCTAGGGAGGAGACTCTAGCCTCGCTAGGTACAGGGGCCTGGGGAGAAGACTCTAGCCCCGCTAGGTGCAGGGGCCTGGGGAGGAGACTGTAGCCTCGCTAGTGCAGGGGCCTGGGGAGCAGTCTCTAGCCTCGCTAGGTGCAGGGGCCTGGGGAGTAGTATCTAGCCTCGCTAGGTGCAGGGGCCTGGGGAGTAGACTCTAGCCCCGCTAGGTGCAGGGGCCTGGGGAGGAGACTGTAGCCCCACTAGGTGCAGGGGCCTGGGGAGGAGACTCTAGCCTCGCTAGGTACAGGGGCCTGGGGAGTAGACTCTAGCCCCGCTAGGTGCAGGGGCCTGGGGAGGAGACTGTAGCCTCGCTAGTGCAGGGCCTGGGGAGCAGTCTCTAGCCTCGCTAGGTGCAGGGGCCTGGGGAGGAGACTCTAGCCCCGCTAGGTGCAGGGGCCTGGGGAGGAGACTCTAGCCTCGCTAGGTGCAGGGTCCTGGGGAGTAGACTCTAGCCCCGCTAGGTGCAAGGGCCTGGGGAGCAGACTCTAGCCTCGCTAGGTGCAGGGGCCTGGGGAGTAGACTCTAGCCTCGCTAGGTGCAGGGGCCTGGGGAGTAGACTCTAGCCTCGCTAGGTGCAGGGGCCTGGGGAGTAGACTCTAGCCTCGCTAGGTGCAGGGGCGTGGGAAGCAGACTCTAGCCTCGCTAGTGCAGGGGCCTGGGGAGCAGTTTCTAGCCTCGCTAGGTGCAGGGGCCTGGGGAGCAGACTCTAGCCTCGCTAGGTGCAGGGGCCTGGGGAGTAGACTCTAGCCTCGCTAGGTGCAGGGGCCTGGGGAGTAGACTCTAGCCCCGCTAGGTGCAGGGGCCTGGGGAGGAGACTGTAGCCCCGCTAGGTGCAGGGGCCTGGGGAGGAGACTCTACCCTCGCTAGGTGCAGGGGCCTGGGGAGTAGACTCTACCCTCGCTAGGTGCAGGGGCCTGGGGAGTAGACTCTAGCCTCGCTAGGTGCAGGGGCCTGGGGAGGAGACTGTAGCCCCGCTAGGTGCAGGGGCCTGGGGAGGAGACTCTAGCCCCGCTAGGTGCAGGGGCCTGGGGAGGAGACTCTAGCCCCGCTAAGTGCAGGGGCCAGGGGAGTAGACTCTAGCCTCGCTAGGTGCAGGGGCCTGGGGAGTAGACTCTAGCCTCGCTAGGTGCAGGTGCCTGGGGAGCAGACTCTAGCCTCGCTAGGTGCAGGGGCCTGGGGAGCAGTCTCTAGCCTCGCTAGTGCAGGGGCCTGGGGAGCAGACTCTAGCCTCGCTAGTGCAGGGCCCTGGGGAGCAGACTCTTGCCTCGCTAGGTGCAGGTGCCTGGGGAGCAGACTCTAGCCTCGCTAGTGCAGGGGCCTGGGGAGCAGACTCTAGCCTCGCTAGGTGCAGGGGCCTGGGGAGCAGTCTCTAGCCTCGCTAGGTGCAGGGGCCTGGGGAGGAGACTGTAGCCCCGCTAGGTGCAGGGGCCTGGGGAGGAGACTCTAGCCCCGCTAAGTGCAGGGGCCTGGGGAGTAGACTCTAGCCTCGCTAGGTGCAGGGGCCTGGGGAGTAGACTCTAGCCTCGCTAGGTGCAGGTGCCTGGGGAGCAGACTCTAGCCTCGCTAGTGCAGGGGCCTGGGGAGTAGACTCTAGCCTCGCTAGGTGCAGGGGCCTGGAGAGTAGACTCTAGCCTCGCTAGTGCAGGGGCCTGGGGAGCAGACTCTAGCCTCGCTAGGTGCAGGGGCCTGGGGAGTAGTTTCTAGCCTCGCTAGGTGCAGGGGCTTGGGGAGTAGACTCTAGCCTCGCTAGGTGCAGGGGCCTGGGGAGCAGACTCTAGCCTCGCTAGGTGCAGGGGCCTGGAGAGTAGACTCTAGCCTCGCTAGGTGCAGGGGCCTGGGGAGCAGACTCTAGCCCCGCTAGGTGCAGGGGCCTGGGGAGCAGACTCTAGCCCCGCTAGGTGCAGGGGCCTGGGGAGCAGACTCTAGCCTCGCTAGGTGCAGGGGCCTGGGGAGTAGACTCTAGCCTCGCTGGGTGCAGGGGCCTGGGGAGTAGACTCTAGCCTCGCTGGGTGCAGGGGCCTGGGGAGCAGACTCTAGCCTCGCTAGTGCAGGGGCCTGGGGAGCAGTCTCTAGCCTCGCTAGGTGCAGGGGCCTGGGAAGCAGACTCTAGCCTCGCTAGGTGCAGGGGCCTGGGGAGTAGACTCTAGCCTCGCTAGGTGCAGGGGCCTGGGGAGTAGACTCTAGCCTCGCTAGGTGCAGGGGCCTGGGGAGGAGACTGTAGCCCCGCTAGGTGCAGGGGCCTAGGGAGGAGACTCTAGCCTCGCTAGGTACAGGGGCCTGGGGAGTAGACTCTAGCCCCGCTAGGTGCAGGGGCCTGGGGAGGAGACTGTAGCCTCGCTAGTGCAGGGGCCTGGGGAGCAGTCTCTAGCCTCGCTAGGTGCAGGGGCCTGGGGAGTAGTATCTAGCCTTGCTAGGTGCAGGGGCCTGGGGAGTAGACTCTAGCCCCGCTAGGTGCAGGGGCCTGGGGAGGAGACTGTAGCCCCACTAGGTGCAGGGGCCTGGGGAGGAGACTCTAGCCTCGCTAGGTACAGGGGCCTGGGGAGTAGACTCTAGCCCCGCTAGGTGCAGGGGCCTGGGGAGGAGACTGTAGCCTCGCTAGTGCAGGGGCCTGGGGAGCAGTCTCTAGCCTCGCTAGGTGCAGGGGCCTGGGGAGTAGACTCTAGCCTCGCTAGGTGCAGGGGCCTGGGGAGTAGACTCTAGCCTCGCTAGGTGCAGGGGCCTGGGGAGGAGACTGTAGCCCCGCTAGGTGCAGGGGCCTAGGGAGGAGACTCTAGCCTCGCTAGGTACAGGGGCCTGGGGAGTAGACTCTAGCCTCGCTAGGTGCAGGGGCCTGGGGAGGAGACTGTAGCCTCGCTAGTGCAGGGGCCTGGGGAGCAGTCTCTAGCCTCGCTAGGTGCAGGGGCCTGGGGAGTAGTATCTAGCCTTGCTAGGTGCAGGGGCCTGGGGAGTAGACTCTAGCCCCGCTAGGTGCAGGGGCCTGGGGAGCAGACTCTAGCCCCGCTAGGTGCAGGGGCCTGGGGAGCAGACTCTAGCCTCGCTAGGTGCAGGGTCCTGGGGAGTAGACTCTAGCCCCGCTAGGTGCAAGGGCCTGGGGAGTAGACTCTAGCCTAGCTGGTGCAGGGGCCTGGGGAGCAGTCTCTAGCCTCGCTAGGTGCAGGGGCCTGGGGAGCAGACTCTAGCCTCGCTAGGTGCAGGGGCCTGGGGAGCAGTCTCTAGCCTCGCTAGTGCAGGGGCCTGGGGAGCAGTCTCTAGCCTCGCTAGTGCAGGGGCCTGGGGAGCAGACTCTAGCCTCGCTAGGTGCAGGGGCCTGGGGAGCAGTCTCTAGCCTCGCTAGTGCAGGGGCCTGGGGAGCAGACTCTAGCCTCGCTAGTGCAGGGGCCTGGGGAGCAGACTCTAGCCTCGCTAGGTGCAGGGGCCTGGGGAGCAGACTCTAGCCTCGCTAGTGCAGGGGCCTGGGGAGCAGACTCTAGCCTCGCTAGGTGCAGGGGCCTGGGGAGCAGTCTCTAGCCTCGCTAGGTGCAGGGGCCTGGGGAGGAGACTGTAGCCCCGCTAGGTGCAGGGGCCTGGGGAGGAGACTCTAGCCCCGCTAAGTGCAGGGGCCTGGGGAGTAGACTCTAGCCTCGCTAGGTGCAGGGGCCTGGGGAGTAGACTCTAGCCTCGCTAGGTGCAGGTGCCTGGGGAGCAGACTCTAGCCTCGCTAGTGCAGGGGCCTGGGGAGTAGACTCTAGCCTCGCTAGGTGCAGGGGCCTGGAGAGTAGACTCTAGCCTCGCTAGTGCAGGGGCCTGGGGAGCAGACTCTAGCCTCGCTAGGTGCAGGGGCCTGGGGAGTAGTTTCTAGCCTCGCTAGGTGCAGGGGCTTGGGGAGTAGACTCTAGCCTCGCTAGGTGCAGGGGCCTGGGGAGCAGACTCTAGCCTCGCTAGGTGCAGGGGCCTGGGGAGCAGACTCTAGCCTCGCTAGGTGCAGGGGCCTGGGGAGTAGACTCTAGCCTCGCTAGGTGCAGGTGCCTGGGGAGCAGACTCTAGCCTCGCTAGTGCAGGGGCCTGGGGAGTAGACTCTAGCCTCGCTAGGTGCAGGGGCCTGGAGAGTAGACTCTAGCCTCGCTAGTGCAGGGGCCTGGGGAGCAGACTCTAGCCTCGCTAGTGCAGGGGCCTGGGGAGCAGACTCTAGCCTCGCTAGTGCAGGGGCCTGGGGAGCAGACTCTAGCCTCGCTAGGTGCAGGGGCCTGGGGAGCAGACTCTAGCCTCGCTAGTGCAGGGGCCTGGGGAGCAGACTCTAGCCTCGCTAGGTGCAGGGGCCTGGGGAGCAGTCTCTAGCCTCGCTAGGTGCAGGGGCCTGGGGAGGAGACTGTAGCCCCGCTAGGTGCAGGGGCCTGGGGAGGAGACTCTAGCCCCGCTAAGTGCAGGGGCCTGGGGAGTAGACTCTAGCCTCGCTAGGTGCAGGGGCCTGGGGAGTAGACTCTAGCCTCGCTAGGTGCAGGTGCCTGGGGAGCAGACTCTAGCCTCGCTAGTGCAGGGGCCTGGGGAGTAGACTCTAGCCTCGCTAGGTGCAGGGGCCTGGAGAGTAGACTCTAGCCTCGCTAGTGCAGGGGCCTGGGGAGCAGACTCTAGCCTCGCTAGGTGCAGGGGCCTGGGGAGTAGTTTCTAGCCTCGCTAGGTGCAGGGGCTTGGGGAGTAGACTCTAGCCTCGCTAGGTGCAGGGGCCTGGGGAGCAGACTCTAGCCTCGCTAGGTGCAGGGGCCTGGGGAGCAGACTCTAGCCTCGCTAGGTGCAGGGGCCTGGGGAGTAGACTCTAGCCTCGCTGGGTGCAGGGGCCTGGGGAGTAGACTCTAGCCTCGCTGGGTGCAGGGGCCTGGGGAGGAGACTGTAGCCCCGCTAGGTGCAGGGGCCTAGGGAGGAGACTCTAGCCTCGCTAGGTACAGGGGCCTGGGGAGAAGACTCTAGCCCCGCTAGGTGCAGGGGCCTGGGGAGGAGACTGTAGCCTCGCTAGTGCAGGGGCCTGGGGAGCAGTCTCTAGCCTCGCTAGGTGCAGGGGCCTGGGGAGTAGTATCTAGCCTCGCTAGGTGCAGGGGCCTGGGGAGTAGACTCTAGCCCCGCTAGGTGCAGGGGCCTGGGGAGGAGACTGTAGCCCCACTAGGTGCAGGGGCCTGGGGAGGAGACTCTAGCCTCGCTAGGTACAGGTGCCTGGGGAGTAGACTCTAGCCCCGCTAGGTGCAGGGGCCTGGGGAGCAGTCTCTAGCCTCGCTAGTGCAGGGGCCTGGGGAGCAGACTCTAGCCTCGCTAGTGCAGGGGCCTGGGGAGCAGACTCTAGCCTCGCTAGGTGCAGGGGCCTGGGGAGCAGACTCTAGCCTCGCTAGTGCAGGGGCCTGGGGAGCAGACTCTAGCCTCGCTAGGTGCAGGGGCCTGGGGAGCAGACTCTAGCCTCGCTAGTGCAGGGGCCTGGGGAGCAGACTCTAGCCTCGCTAGGTGCAGGGGCCTGGGGAGCAGTCTCTAGCCTCGCTAGGTGCAGGGGCCTGGGGAGGAGACTGTAGCCCCGCTAGGTGCAGGGGCCTGGGGAGGAGACTCTAGCCCCGCTAAGTGCAGGGGCCTGGGGAGTAGACTCTAGCCTCGCTAGGTGCAGGGGCCTGGGGAGTAGACTCTAGCCTCGCTAGGTGCAGGTGCCTGGGGAGCAGACTCTAGCCTCGCTAGTGCAGGGGCCTGGGGAGTAGACTCTAGCCTCGCTAGGTGCAGGGGCCTGGAGAGTAGACTCTAGCCTCGCTAGTGCAGGGGCCTGGGGAGCAGACTCTAGCCTCGCTAGGTGCAGGGGCCTGGGGAGTAGTTTCTAGCCTCGCTAGGTGCAGGGGCTTGGGGAGTAGACTCTAGCCTCGCTAGGTGCAGGGGCCTGGGGAGCAGACTCTAGCCTCGCTAGGTGCAGGGGCCTGGGGAGCAGACTCTAGCCTCGCTAGGTGCAGGGGCCTGGGGAGTAGACTCTAGCCTCGCTAGGTGCAGGTGCCTGGGGAGCAGACTCTAGCCTCGCTAGTGCAGGGGCCTGGGGAGTAGACTCTAGCCTCGCTAGGTGCAGGGGCCTGGAGAGTAGACTCTAGCCTCGCTAGTGCAGGGGCCTGGGGAGCAGACTCTAGCCTCGCTAGTGCAGGGGCCTGGGGAGCAGACTCTAGCCTCGCTAGTGCAGGGGCCTGGGGAGCAGACTCTAGCCTCGCTAGGTGCAGGGGCCTGGGGAGCAGACTCTAGCCTCGCTAGTGCAGGGGCCTGGGGAGCAGACTCTAGCCTCGCTAGGTGCAGGGGCCTGGGGAGCAGTCTCTAGCCTCGCTAGGTGCAGGGGCCTGGGGAGGAGACTGTAGCCCCGCTAGGTGCAGGGGCCTGGGGAGGAGACTCTAGCCCCGCTAAGTGCAGGGGCCTGGGGAGTAGACTCTAGCCTCGCTAGGTGCAGGGGCCTGGGGAGTAGACTCTAGCCTCGCTAGGTGCAGGTGCCTGGGGAGCAGACTCTAGCCTCGCTAGTGCAGGGGCCTGGGGAGTAGACTCTAGCCTCGCTAGGTGCAGGGGCCTGGGGAGTAGACTCTAGCCTCGCTAGTGCAGGGGCCTGGGGAGCAGACTCTAGCCTCGCTAGGTGCAGGGGCCTGGGGAGTAGTTTCTAGCCTCGCTAGGTGCAGGGGCTTGGGGAGTAGACTCTAGCCTCGCTAGGTGCAGGGGCCTGGGGAGCAGACTCTAGCCTCGCTAGGTGCAGGGGCCTGGGGAGCAGACTCTAGCCTCGCTAGGTGCAGGGGCCTGGGGAGTAGACTCTAGCCTCGCTGGGTGCAGGGGCCTGGGGAGTAGACTCTAGCCTCGCTGGGTGCAGGGGCCTGGGGAGGAGACTGTAGCCCCGCTAGGTGCAGGGGCCTAGGGAGGAGACTCTAGCCTCGCTAGGTACAGGGGCCTGGGGAGAAGACTCTAGCCCCGCTAGGTGCAGGGGCCTGGGGAGGAGACTGTAGCCTCGCTAGTGCAGGGGCCTGGGGAGCAGTCTCTAGCCTCGCTAGGTGCAGGGGCCTGGGGAGTAGTATCTAGCCTCGCTAGGTGCAGGGGCCTGGGGAGTAGACTCTAGCCCCGCTAGGTGCAGGGGCCTGGGGAGGAGACTGTAGCCCCACTAGGTGCAGGGGCCTGGGGAGGAGACTCTAGCCTCGCTAGGTACAGGTGCCTGGGGAGTAGACTCTAGCCCCGCTAGGTGCAGGGGCCTGGGGAGGAGACTGTAGCCTCGCTAGTGCAGGGCCTGGGGAGCAGTCTCTAGCCTCGCTAGGTGCAGGGGCCTGGGGAGGAGACTCTAGCCCCGCTAGGTGCAGGGGCCTGGGGAGGAGACTCTAGCCTCGCTAGGTGCAGGGTCCTGGGGAGTAGACTCTAGCCCCGCTAGGTGCAAGGGCCTGGGGAGCAGACTCTAGCCTCGCTAGGTGCAGGGGCCTGGGGAGTAGACTCTAGCCTCGCTAGGTGCAGGGGCCTGGGGAGTAGACTCTAGCCTCGCTAGGTGCAGGGGCCTGGGGAGTAGACTCTAGCCTCGCTAGGTGCAGGGGCGTGGGAAGCAGACTCTAGCCTCGCTAGTGCAGGGGCCTGGGGAGCAGTTTCTAGCCTCGCTAGGTGCAGGGGCCTGGGGAGCAGACTCTAGCCTCGCTAGGTGCAGGGGCCTGGGGAGTAGACTCTAGCCTCGCTAGGTGCAGGGGCCTGGGGAGTAGACTCTAGCCCCGCTAGGTGCAGGGGCCTGGGGAGGAGACTGTAGCCCCGCTAGGTGCAGGGGCCTGGGGAGGAGACTCTACCCTCGCTAGGTGCAGGGGCCTGGGGAGTAGACTCTACCCTCGCTAGGTGCAGGGGCCTGGGGAGTAGACTCTAGCCTCGCTAGGTGCAGGGGCCTGGGGAGGAGACTGTAGCCCCGCTAGGTGCAGGGGCCTGGGGAGGAGACTCTAGCCCCGCTAGGTGCAGGGGCCTGGGGAGGAGACTCTAGCCCCGCTAAGTGCAGGGGCCAGGGGAGTAGACTCTAGCCTCGCTAGGTGCAGGGGCCTGGGGAGTAGACTCTAGCCTCGCTAGGTGCAGGTGCCTGGGGAGCAGACTCTAGCCTCGCTAGGTGCAGGGGCCTGGGGAGCAGTCTCTAGCCTCGCTAGTGCAGGGGCCTGGGGAGCAGACTCTAGCCTCGCTAGTGCAGGGGCCTGGGGAGCAGACTCTTGCCTCGCTAGGTGCAGGTGCCTGGGGAGCAGACTCTAGCCTCGCTAGTGCAGGGGCCTGGGGAGCAGACTCTAGCCTCGCTAGGTGCAGGGGCCTGGGGAGCAGTCTCTAGCCTCGCTAGGTGCAGGGGCCTGGGGAGGAGACTGTAGCCCCGCTAGGTGCAGGGGCCTGGGGAGGAGACTCTAGCCCCGCTAAGTGCAGGGGCCTGGGGAGTAGACTCTAGCCTCGCTAGGTGCAGGGGCCTGGGGAGTAGACTCTAGCCTCGCTAGGTGCAGGGGCCTGGAGAGTAGACTCTAGCCTCGCTAGTGCAGGGGCCTGGGGAGCAGACTCTAGCCTCGCTAGGTGCAGGGGCCTGGGGAGTAGTTTCTAGCCTCGCTAGGTGCAGGGGCTTGGGGAGTAGACTCTAGCCTCGCTAGGTGCAGGGGCCTGGGGAGCAGACTCTAGCCTCGCTAGGTGCAGGGGCCTGGAGAGTAGACTCTAGCCTCGCTAGGTGCAGGGGCCTGGGGAGCAGACTCTAGCCCCGCTAGGTGCAGGGGCCTGGGGAGCAGACTCTAGCCCCGCTAGGTGCAGGGGCCTGGGGAGCAGACTCTAGCCTCGCTAGGTGCAGGGGCCTGGGGAGTAGACTCTAGCCTCGCTGGGTGCAGGGGCCTGGGGAGTAGACTCTAGCCTCGCTGGGTGCAGGGGCCTGGGGAGCAGACTCTAGCCTCGCTAGTGCAGGGGCCTGGGGAGCAGTCTCTAGCCTCGCTAGGTGCAGGGGCCTGGGAAGCAGACTCTAGCCTCGCTAGGTGCAGGGGCCTGGGGAGTAGACTCTAGCCTCGCTAGGTGCAGGGGCCTGGGGAGTAGACTCTAGCCTCGCTAGGTGCAGGGGCCTGGGGAGGAGACTGTAGCCCCGCTAGGTGCAGGGGCCTAGGGAGGAGACTCTAGCCTCGCTAGGTACAGGGGCCTGGGGAGTAGACTCTAGCCCCGCTAGGTGCAGGGGCCTGGGGAGGAGACTGTAGCCTCGCTAGTGCAGGGGCCTGGGGAGCAGTCTCTAGCCTCGCTAGGTGCAGGGGCCTGGGGAGTAGTATCTAGCCTTGCTAGGTGCAGGGGCCTGGGGAGTAGACTCTAGCCCCGCTAGGTGCAGGGGCCTGGGGAGGAGACTGTAGCCCCACTAGGTGCAGGGGCCTGGGGAGGAGACTCTAGCCTCGCTAGGTACAGGGGCCTGGGGAGTAGACTCTAGCCCCGCTAGGTGCAGGGGCCTGGGGAGGAGACTGTAGCCTCGCTAGTGCAGGGGCCTGGGGAGCAGTCTCTAGCCTCGCTAGGTGCAGGGGCCTGGGGAGGAGACTCTAGCCCTGCTAGGTGCAGGGGCCTGGGGAGGAGACTCTAGCCCCGCTAGGTGCAGGGGCCTGGGGAGTAGACTCTAGCCCCGCTAGGTGCAAGGGCCTGGGGAGCAGACTCTAGCCTCGCTAGGTGCAGGGGCCTGGGGAGTAGACTCTAGCCTCGCTAGGTGCAGGGGCCTGGGGAGTAGACTCTAGCCTCGCTAGGTGCAGGGGCCTGGGGAGTAGACTCTAGCCTCGCTAGGTGCAGGGGCCTGGGGAGTAGACTCTAGCCTCGCTAGGTGCAGGGGCCTGGGGAGCAGACTCTAGCCTCGCTAGTGCAGGGGCCTGGGGAGCAGTCTCTAGCCTCGCTAGGTGCAGGGGCCTGGGGAGCAGACTCTAGACTCGCTAGGTGCAGGGGCCTGGGGAGTAGACTCTAGCCTCGCTAGGTACAGGGGCCTGGGGAGTAGACTCTAGCCCCGCTAGGTGCAGGGGCCTGGGGAGGAGACTGTAGCCTCGCTAGTGCAGGGGCCTGGGGAGGAGACTCTAGCCCCGCTAGGTGCAGGGGCCTGGGGAGTAGACTCTAGCCTCGCTAGGTACAGGGTCCTGGGGAGTAGACTCTAGCCCCGCTAGGTGCAAGGGCCTGGGGAGTAGACTCTAGCCTAGCTGGTGCAGGGGCCTGGGGAGCAGTCTCTAGCCTCGCTAGGTGCAGGGGCCTGGGGAGCAGACTCTAGCCTCGCTAGGTGCAGGGGCCTGGGGAGCAGTCTCTAGCCTCGCTAGTGCAGGGGCCTGGGGAGCAGTCTCTAGCCTCGCTAGTGCAGGGGCCTGGGGAGCAGACTCTAGCCTCGCTAGGTGCAGGGGCCTGGGGAGCAGTCTCTAGCCTCGCTAGTGCAGGGGCCTGGGGAGCAGACTCTAGCCTCGCTAGTGCAGGGGCCTGGGGAGCAGACTCTAGCCTCGCTAGGTGCAGGGGTCTGGGGAGCAGACTCTAGCCTCGCTAGTGCAGGGGCCTGGGGAGCAGACTCTAGCCTCGCTAGGTGCAGGGGCCTGGGGAGCAGTCTCTAGCCTCGCTAGGTGCAGGGGCCTGGGGAGGAGACTGTAGCCCCGCTAGGTGCAGGGGCCTGGGGAGGAGACTCTAGCCCCGCTAAGTGCAGGGGCCTGGGGAGTAGACTCTAGCCTCGCTAGGTGCAGGGGCCTGGGGAGTAGACTCTAGCCTCGCTAGGTGCAGGTGCCTGGGGAGCAGACTCTAGCCTCGCTAGTGCAGGGGCCTGGGGAGTAGACTCTAGCCTCGCTAGGTGCAGGGGCCTGGAGAGTAGACTCTAGCCTCGCTAGTGCAGGGGCCTGGGGAGCAGTCTCTAGCCTCGCTAGGTGCAGGGGCCTGGGGAGTAGTTTCTAGCCTCGCTAGGTGCAGGGGCTTGGGGAGTAGACTCTAGCCTCGCTAGGTGCAGGGGCCTGGGGAGCAGACTCTAGCCTCGCTAGGTGCAGGGGCCTGGGGAGCAGACTCTAGCCTCGCTAGGTGCAGGGGCCTGGGGAGTAGACTCTAGCCTCGCTGGGTGCAGGGGCCTGGGGAGTAGACTCTAGCCTCGCTGGGTGCAGGGGCCTGGGGAGGAGACTGTAGCCCCGCTAGGTGCAGGGGCCTGGGGAGGAGACTCTAGCCCCGCTAAGTGCAGGGGCCAGGGGAGTAGACTCTAGCCTCGCTAGGTGCAGGGGCCTGGGGAGTAGACTCTAGCCTCGCTAGGTGCAGGTGCCTGGGGAGCAGACTCTAGCCTCGCTAGGTGCAGGGGCCTGGGGAGCAGTCTCTAGCCTCGCTAGTGCAGGGGCCTGGGGAGCAGACTCTAGCCTCGCTAGTGCAGGGGCCTGGGGAGCAGACTCTTGCCTCGCTAGGTGCAGGTGCCTGGGGAGCAGACTCTAGCCTCGCTAGTGCAGGGGCCTGGGGAGCAGACTCTAGCCTCGCTAGGTGCAGGGGCCTGGGGAGCAGTCTCTAGCCTCGCTAGGTGCAGGGGCCTGGGGAGTAGACTCTAGCCTCGCTAGGTGCAGGTGCCTGGGGAGCAGACTCTAGTCTCGCTAGTGCAGGGGCCTGGGGAGTAGACTCTAGCCTCGCTAAGTGCAGGGGCCTGGAGAGTAGACTCTAGCCTCACTAGTGCAGGGGCCTGGGGAGCAGACTCTAGCCTCGCTAGGTGCAGGGGCCTGGGGAGTAGTTTCTAGCCTCGCTAGGTGCAGGGGCTTGGGGAGTAGACTCTAGCCTCGCTAGGTGCAGGGGCCTGGGGAGCAGACTCTAGCCTCGCTAGGTGCAGGGGCCTGGAGAGTAGACTCTAGCCTCGCTAGGTGCAGGGGCCTGGGGAGCAGACTCTAGCCCCGCTAGGTGCAGGGGCCTGTGGAGCAGACTCTAGCCTCGCTAGGTGCAGGGGCCTGGGGAGTAGACTCTAGCCTCGCTGGGTGCAGGGGCCTGGGGAGTAGACTCTAGCCTCGCTGGGTGCAGGGGCCTGGGGAGCAGACTCTAGCCTCGCTAGTGCAGGGGCCTGGGGAGCAGTCTCTAGCCTCGCTAGGTGCAGGGGCCTGGGAAGCAGACTCTAGCCTCGCTAGGTGCAGGGGCCTGGGGAGTAGAATCTAGCCTCGCTAGGTGCAGGGGCCTGGGGAGTAGACTCTAGCCTCGCTAGGTGCAGGGGCCTGGGGAGGAGACTGTAGCCCCGCTAGGTGCAGGGGCCTAGGGAGGAGACTCTAGCCTCGCTAGGTACAGGGGCCTGGGGAGTAGACTCTAGCCCCGCTAGGTGCAGGGGCCTGGGGAGGAGACTGTAGCCTCGCTAGTGCAGGGGCCTGGGGAGCAGTCTCTAGCCTCGCTAGGTGCAGGGGCCTGGGGAGTAGTATCTAGCCTTGCTAGGTGCAGGGGCCTGGGGAGTAGACTCTAGCCCCGCTAGGTGCAGGGGCCTGGGGAGGAGACTGTAGCCCCACTAGGTGCAGGGGCCTGGGGAGGAGACTCTAGCCTCGCTAGGTACAGGGGCCTGGGGAGTAGACTCTAGCCCCGCTAGGTGCAGGGGCCTGGGGAGGAGACTGTAGCCTCGCTAGTGCAGGGGCCTGGGGAGCAGTCTCTAGCCTCGCTAGGTGCAGGGGCCTGGGGAGGAGACTCTAGCCCCGCTAGGTGCAGGGGCCTGGGGAGGAGACTCTAGCCTCGCTAGGTGCAGGGTCCTGGGGAGTAGACTCTAGCCCCGCTAGGTGCAAGGGCCTGGGGAGCAGACTCTAGCCTCGCTAGGTGCAGGGGCCTGGGGAGTAGACTCTAGCCTCGCTAGGTGCAGGGGCCTGGGGAGTAGACTCTAGCCTCGCTAGGTGCAGGGGCCTGGGGAGTAGACTCTAGCCTCGCTAGGTACAGGGGCCTGGGGAGTAGACTCTAGCCTCGCTAGGTGCAGGGGCCTGGGGAGCAGACTCTAGCCTCGCTAGTGCAGGGGCCTGGGGAGCAGTCTCTAGCCTCGCTAGGTGCAGGGGCCTGGGGAGCAGACTCTAGCCTCGCTAGGTGCAGGGGCCTGGGGAGTAGACTCTAGCCTCGCTAGGTGCAGGGGCCTGGGGAGTAGACTCTAGCCCCGCTAGGTGCAGGGGCCTGGGGAGGAGACTGTAGCCCCGCTAGGTGCAGGGGCCTGGGGAGGAGACTCTACCCTCGCTAGGTGCAGGGGCCTGGGGAGTAGACTCTAGCCTCGCTAGGTGCAGGGGCCTGGGGAGCAGACTCTAGCCTCGCTAGGTGCAGGGGCCTGGGGAGCAGACTCTAGCCTCACTAGGTGCAGGGGCCTGGGGAGTAGACTCTAGCCTCGCTAGGTGCAGGGGCCTGGGGAGCAGACTCTAGCCTCGCTAGGTGCAGGGGCCTGGGGAACAGACTCTAGCCTCGCTAGGTGCAGGGGCCTGGGGAACAGACTCTAGCCTCGCTAGGTGCAGGGGCCTGGGGAGTAGACTCTAGCCTCGCTAGGTGCAGGGGCCTGGGGAGCAGACTCTAGCCTCGCTAGGTGCAGGGGCCTGGGGAGTAGACTCTAGCCTCGCTGGGTGCAGGGGCCTGGGGAGCAGTCTCTAGCCTCGCTAGGTGCAGGGGCCTGGGGAGTAGACTCTAGCCTCGCTAGGTGCAGGGGCCTGGGGAGTAGACTCTAGCCCCGCTAAGTGCAGGGGCCTGGGGAGGAGACTGTAGCCCCGCTAGGTGCAGGGGCCTGGGGAGGAGACTCTACCCTCGCTAGGTGCAGGGGCCTGGGGAGTAGACTCTACCCTCGCTAGGTGCAGGGGCCTGGGGAGTAGACTCTAGCCTCGCTAGTGCAGGGGCCTGGGGAGCAGTCTCTAGCCTCGCTAGGTGCAGGGGCCTGGGGAGCAGACTCTAGCCTCGCTAGGTGCAGGGGCCTGGGGAGTAGACTCTAGCCTCGCTAGGTGCAGGGGCCTGGGGAGTAGACTCTAGCCTCGCTAGGTGCAGGGGCCTGGGGAGTGGACTCTAGCCTCACTAGGTGCAGGGGCCTGGGGAGCAGACTCTAGCCTCGCTAGGTGCAGGGGCCTGGGGAGTAGACTCTAGCCTCGCTAGGTGCAGGGGCCTGGGGAGCAGAGTCTAGCCTCGCTAGGTGCAGGGATCTGGGGAATAGACTCTAGCCTCGCTAGGTGCAGGGGCCTGGGGAACAGACTCTAGCCTCGCTAGGTGCAGGGGCCTGGGGAGGAGACTCTAGCCCCGCTAGGTGCAGGGGCCTGGGGAGTAGACTCTAGCCTCGCTAGGTGCAGGGGCCTGGAGAGTAGACTCTAGCCTCGCTAGGTGCAGGGGCCTGGGGAGTAGACTCTAGCCTCGCTAGGTGCAGGGGCCTGGGGAGGAGACTCTAGCCTCGCTAGGTGCAGGGGCCTGGGGAGGAGACTCTAGCCTCGCTAGGTGCAGGGGCCTGGGGAGTAGACTCTAGCCTTGCTAGGTGCAGGAGCCTGGGGAGTAGACTCTAGCCTCGCTAGGTGCAGGGGTCTGGGGAGTAGACTCTAGCCTCGCTAGGTGCAGGGGCCTAGGGAGTAGACTCTAGCCTCGCTAGGTGCAGGGGCCTGCTTCAAGGAGGCTTGCCCTGTCCACTTCTCGTCTAGGATATCAGAGGGTTTATCACACAGCAGCCACTCTGACATGTATATCCAGCTGGTCACAGTCAAGATCCAAACTCCTTCACAGAATGTCTCTCAGATGGTCCTCTGAGGGAATCTCCACTCTCCTTCCCAATGTGTCTCTCCCTCTGTGGGATAACTAACTAGTGCTCTGACCAGCAGTGTTCCTTATATACCCTTTGGTGGCTATCCTTTAACTTTGAGAAAGGGTAGCCAGCCAAGAGAAACAGTGCCTGGGACTCAGACCTGGTAACTGATTCTATTAACTAGTGCCCGACGGGGACGGGTGTACTTGTTGGATGGTTGTACTTGATGGACAGGGACGGGTGTACTTGTTGGATGGGGATGGGGGTACGCGATGGATGGTTGTACTTGATGGACAGGGACGGGTGTACTTGTTGGATGGGGGTACGCGATGGATGGTTGTACTTGATGGACGGGGATGGGTGTACTTGTTGGATGGTTGTACTTGCTAGATGGGGACGGTATATTTGTTGGATGGGGACAGGGATGGGTGTACTTGTTGGATGGGGACGGTTGTACGCGTTGGATGGTTGTACTTGATGGGGACGGTATACTTGTTGGATGGGGACAGGGACGGGTGTACTTGTTGGATGGTTGTACTTGAAGGACGGGGATGGGTGTACTTGTTGGATGGGGATGGGGGTACGCGATGGATGTTGTACTTGATGGACGGGGATGGGTGTACTTGTTGGATGGTTGTACTTGCTTGATGGGGACGGTATATTTGTTGGATGGGGACAGGGACGGGTGTACTTGTTGGATGGGGATGGGGGCACGCGATGGATGGTTGTACTTGATGGACGGGGATGGGTGTACTTGGATGGTTGTACTTGCTTGATGGGGATGGTATATTTGTTGGATGGGGACAGGGACGGGTATATTTGTTGGATGGGGACAGGGACGGGTGTACTTGTTGCACGGGGACGGGTGTACTTGTTGGACGGGACGGGTGTACTTGTGGCATGGGGACGGGTGTACTTGTTGGATAGTTGTACTTGATGGACGGGGACGGGTGTGCTTGTTGGATGGGGATGGGGGTACGCGATGGATGGTTGTACTTGATGGACGGGGATGGGTGTACTTGTTGGATGGTTGTACTTGCTTGATGGGGACGGTATATTTGTTGGATGGGGACAGGGACGGGTGTACTTGTTGGACGGGGACGGGAGTACTTGTTGGACGGGGACGGGTGTACTTGTTGGATGGTTGTACTTGATGGACGGGGACGGGTGTACTTGTTACATGGGGATGGGGGTACGCGATGGATGGTTGTACTTGATGGACGGGGATGGGTGTACTTGTTGGATGGTTGTACTTGCTTGATGGGGACGGTATATTTGTTGGATGGGGACAGGGACGGGTGTACTTGTTGGACGGGGACGGGAGTACTTGTTGGACGGGGATGGGTGTACTTGTTGGATGGTTGTACTTGATGGACGGGGACGGGTGTACTTGTTGCATGGGGATGGGGGTACGCGATGGATGGTTGTACTTGATGGACGGGGATAGGTGTACTTGTTGGATGGTTGTACTTGTTGCACGGGGACGGGTGTACTTGTTGCATGGGGACGGGTGTACTTGTTGGCGCATAGCACTGCAGCCCCGGGGGATAACAGACTGGCTCCTGGAGATTGCTAATATTGTATATACTGTATTTATTTATAAAATGTTTTACCAGGAAGTAACACAGTGAGAGTTACCTCTCGTTTTCAAGTATGTCCTGGATATGGTTATAATGACAAATACTGTACATGGTTACAAATACATGGTTACAATGAGTGAAAGGGTTTGTACAGTAGAGTAAGGACAGAGCTGTACTGAGGTTCTGCCCGGCTTGGTTTTCTGGCATTTCTCACCCTCCTTATCCAGGCAAATTCTGTAATAAAAAGCAAACATGGCAGGACTTTTATCTGCTGTCCCGCACACCAATTAGTTACCAATTATTTCTTCCTACTTTCTCCTAGTAACAGAGCAAGGTGCCAGATCCCTAACGAGATGAAAGGCACGGGGAAGGGTGCAGGTCACGCGGAGGGGTGCAGGTCACGCGGAGGGGTGCAGGTCACGGGGAGGGGTGCAGGTCACGCGGAGGGGTGCAGGTCACGGGGAGGGGTGCAGGTCACAGCGAGCGACACAAGACTCAGCTTCTCAATGTTACATTGTGTACAAAAGACCACAATGTATTAGAGAAAATGTTATAAAGAATAAAAGATGACAAAGTTCCATACAGCAGGAAGGTCAGATACACAAGGGAAGGGAGTGAGACAGAAGCCTGCACTTTACCATATCAAGTAGCTGTGAACAGACACCCAAGCGGGTGCAAGGGTATTCGGCACTGTAGGCAAACTTCAGCCTTGCGTCCCCCCCTGTATTAACATTCATACACTCTCCACGACTCTCCCTCCCCCCTTTCTCTCCCTCTCTAACTCCCACCCCCCCTCACCTCCCCCACCCACCCCCCTCTCCTCCCCCACCCACCCCCCTCTCCCTACATTCTGCCGCCACACCCCATATTCTGCCGCTGGCCCCAACATTCTGCTGTTATGGGAGTATGTAACAGTTACAGATAATATATGTTATAGGCCCGTGCAACAGCTACATACATCTATCACATATATTATCTGTAATTGGTACACGCGCCGCTAACATATATTATCTGTAACTGTTCATGCTATGTCTTTATTTATAACCCTGTGCGTTTAATGCAACCATGTATTGTTATCATAAATTGGTCTCTACCCTATTAGTGTACCCCTTCTTTCTCTTATACACCGAATCACCATTGGAGCCACACGCCACGCAGGAAACATTCCATAGAGGTGTTTAACCAAGGAGCTGCTATCAGAGAGAGAAGCATCTCTGCTCTGCTTATATTTTCTCCATCGTATGTGAGTGGGAATGAGACAATAATTTTTTCACATTTAGAATTTATACTTCAATTGGTCTGCACTATTATTATCTTTATTTTTATCTTCCACATATTCGCCACTTTCATTGAGAGCGCTCCCCATTTTTGGACATCCAAGTTTTCCCGGGACCAGAGGACGTCCTACAAAGGGTTGTTTGAGCTGCCTAATTATATTGCATAGTTACACTTTATCACACTTGTCACTGTGGGGCGAAGGTGGATTTATTTTCAATATAAAGTCATTACATTGTTATACTGTATATATTTATTATCTCTTAGTCACGTTTTTTGCACACTTATTTGCACTAAGGTTGTTGGGTTTAAACTGTTTTTTTACAGACTAAGGGCCTCATGCAGAGAGCAGCGTTATCGGGAAAAGCGCCATTTTTGGCAAAATCTGCCTTTAGAAAGGCAGGTAATGGCGAGTTTTGAAACAAGCGCCATTTTTTTTTTTTATTTGAAAATCTCGCCGCGCGGCTGGCGAGAACCTAAATCTCTCCAGTGTTAAAAACGTCCGTATTCAGAAAGGCGCGATCGCCATCTAGCGGCTGTTGGCGCGATTTTCAACATTTACCTCCGCCAACAAAAGTTGGCAAGAAGGTGGAGCTCGGCGGCCGGTGGGGGGGGGGGGGGGGGGGGAAACGCGATTTTTTTACAAGAAGTTTCAACAGCGCGCATATCGCCGGTTGAAACTCTCCATATGCAGACATGATTTTAAATGCAGTTTTATGACCTTTCTGCATATGGAGATTAAATCATGCCAAAAAAGGTACTATTTATTACTATCTCCAATTAATTCCACCGCTGCTCTCTGCATAGGCCCCTAAGTATTTTACTTTATAATCAACCCCTTCACCTGAGAGCGCCCGGTTACACACCCTTTGCTATTGTTATCATAATGCTGTGTCCGGGACATACGTGGGAACGAGAGGTAACTCTCACTGTACTGTATTACTAACTGGTAAAACACTGTATGAATAATACTGTGACTGTGCCACGAGAAAATGCAGGAGCGGAGTATTCACTAAGCCCCTTTCCCCCCTCTCCTCTCTCGCCCTCTCCTCTCTCGCCCGCTGCTCTGTAGTATTTACATCTGCCGGTTTAGAGCCAGAGGATTCTGGTGGGCGACCATGTGAGAGCTTTATCCACGGGGGCCCAACAAACAACTTTCCTATTAATTAGGGGCCAGGCTCGGAGAAACATGAGCAGACCGGATACCTTCCACGTCTCTCCCTCACAACTCCCAAACAGCTGAGATTCCCTCCGGAACGTCACCAGGCTGTCACCAACTCACCAGGCTGTCACCAACTCACCAGGCTGTCACCAACTCACCAGGCTGTCACCAACTCACCAGGCTGTCACCAACGTCACCAGGCTGTCACCAACTCACCAGGCTGTCACTATCTGTGACTAACCTCTCAAACAGAGAAAGGCTCGGAGTATTGATAATTAGGTAACATAGGATCGGAGTATTGATTATTGGGTAACAGACAGGCTCAGAGTATTGATTATTGGGTAACACAGAGGGGTTCGGAGTATTGATTATTGGGTAACAGACAGGCTCAGAGTATTGATTATTGGGTAACACAGAGGATCGGGGTATTGATTATTGGGTAAAACAGAGGATTGGAGTATTGATTATTGGGTAACAGAGAGACTTATAGTGCACTACTGCCTGCTCTGCTATTCCCAGAGCAGTGATAACACGCCAGTATCGTGCTATTCTGGCTTTTTAACGCCCATTAACAGCCACAGTTTTTTTTGCCAGTATTTGCTCTTTACAAAGCTGTGATAAGCTTATCGACCTTTAATATCTCTCAATATTTTAGTACCAGTTAAAGGGTGGTGCTAAAAATATTGAGAGATGCATAAAGGCATTTTTTTTCTGCACAGGATTGATACCGAAGGCCGGCGGGGGTTACCCAATAAAGGGGTGTCATAGCGTAGAAATAAAATCAATGAGTCAAGGGTTCAAAGTAACAGGTGAGTTTATCAGCACCATGGCACAATTTGAGAGAAAAGAATTCCAACAAGGAACTCAGGCCTCTGCCAACATATTGCGTGGTATCACATTTTTATACATTTCAAAATGAGTAATACGCCCTTTAAGGGGGCTGGCTTAGAGATAAAAACTATATGATGACCTATACAAAAATACATATTGATATCTAAATATGCTGCATACGCTATATTCTTATCCTATAATTTTACCATAATGTGGGCCTCTTGACCTTGTGACATAAGGGAGTTACTCTGTCCAGCCCTGTGTGTACTGTAGCTGTCAGATAACAGAACCTAAGGTCAGCAGGAATATCTAAGACAGGAAAAACCTCTTACAATTGCATTTTCAATTCTTGTATGCCTCGTAGGAATTACACAAGGGCGAGTTACATCTAGAAGTGATACTCTGCAGAATCAAACATTACAGTTCATACACAAAATAAACGGATAAGCATTAATACAAGCAAACACTCAGAAAATGGCGGTTTAGGCCAAAATGGAGGTGATGATAGCCACACACATTATCTCAATCTTCACAGTGGCATACATAAATACATCGGCAATCAATAGGCAATGAAGAAAATACAAATTAAAAAAATACAATGAAAAAAACTGAAACATTCAAATAACATTCAATCAAACACAAAAATACAATCCCCGGCGCATTGAAGAAAATGGTGATATAGATCAGATTACCGCTGTCCACATGAATGTCCACAGATTAAAAAAAACAGTCCCAAAAGACTCCAATCCTATGTTGTACGATATTGACGTCCGCAACTTGCAGTCCGAACCTCGGCTTCTAGCAGTGATAGGTACACGCTCAACGTCCAACAGGGATTGATACTGTCCTCCCAACCGCGGGTCCCGGCGCTTTCACTGATGACGTCACTGCTGTGTTACGAGTGACTACCCACCGACCGGCAACACAAATAGGCTCCTCCCTACGCGTTTCGTGAATCTACTGGTTACTTCCTCAGGGGATTACGGAGCCTGTCAATCTAGATTACTATTTATACTCTATAACAATTTAACCCTTCCGTTATGTATGGCGGAGAGGGATTTAGCATAGCTGTTATGTCTATCAGGGACCAGAATAAAATAAAATAAATGGGACAATCTGACTGCAAGGGGAATTTTTTTTTAAAAAAATGCCTTATCATAAATACAGACATTTGGGGTTAGTTATTCTCCCTTGCTAAGTTTAAATCAGACCCACAGTTGAACTAAAACAACTAAAATGATAAAAGGTCGCTTGCTAATGGTCAAAAGGATCATAGCCTAGCAACTATACTTGTTTATCATGGATAATTGGAAAAAATCTTACAGCAATGAATCACAACAAAACACAAGGAAAAATTAGAAAAAATTCCGTTTTTGAAGAGACTTACTGGTCCTTAAGGAAGGGTGATAACTCAAATTCCGTGTCTAACCCATTTGATGATAGGGTCTTCAATGTGAATATCCAGAAACATTCGCGTCTGGATTTCACATTCAACCTATCACCCCCTCCAATTTACCTTCGGGCAATCAATGCCTGGGCATATTAGTCCCTCTGGTTTTTGACCATGCTTTAATCTGAAATGAATCCTTTTTTGATATTATAAATATCCTCGGCAAAACTTCTCTTTAATGGTCTCCCTGTTCTGCCGACATATTGTAGCACGCATGAGCATTCCAGCAGATACACACAAAAGTTCGTTTTACAGTTAATGAAGGTATTAATATCATATACTGTGCCGGTGACATTAGACCTAAAGTGATTACATTTTTGGCTATAGTTACACCCAATACATTTAGTACAGGTGTAATATCCCTTCAAGTCTTTGAGCCACATGACATCCCTTTGCCCCGAACCATTAATGGGGCAACTGGGTGCCAATGATAGCTTCAAGTTTCTGGCCCTTCTGTAAACAATTTTGGTTTTAATTGGTAAAACTGCCTTTAATGTTTGGTCTCTCTGGAGGATACCACAATATTTATTGAAGACCCTAGTGATAACAGTGTGGTAATTGATATAGAGTGTGTGTGTGTGTTTTTGTTTTGGGCTATAGGTCTGCCCTCCTCGTGGTAGTAATACTTGCGAAAGGGCAGGTTTGCCAGGAGCAATCGTGGGTTTTCCCCACTTCGTGCAGTGAGTCAGTGAAGGCAGTGTCATCAGGCTCTGTGTCCAATTAGAAGACTCAGGGGTGGTGCCTGCTGGAGTTACTTACTGCATAGCACTTCCTATTTAGGCAGTTTGTCCCTACCGTGAGAGGGGCAAGGTAACCCAGACCAAACTGCCAGGGCTCTGGCAGGCTTGAGGCCTCCCTCCGGGGATATCCTGAGGGAGACAGCTTGCTGTATGATCTGTGCTGCTGAATAGAAGGAGAGACCAAATAAAGAGACACTGCACTTTTACCTATACCTCCTGCCTGAGATTGGAGTATATTGGGAGGAGGGGAGCATCATTCTTTTGCTGATATTTCACCCCATACAGCTGGGGGCTGCACGAGATGGAGGCGCTGCACCTGTAAGTGAGATTGAGGCAGAACCCCAGAAGCCTGTCCTGTCCATCCCCTATACCATCATGCGGGAGACTCAGGGCCCCGTTGCCAGCAGGTATGCACCATACTAAGTCATGTAGCCGGAGCAGTATATTCCCAAGGAGACCCTATGTGAGATTGGGAGGGGGGGGAATAAGGGTTACAGATATATATATATATATATATTTCTATACTATAATTGTAAGTTGGATTTCCGTTTGTTTGTATGTCAGAAGCATCAAAATCTCACAAACAGAACCATGTAGCACAACCAAACTTTCACTGGACATTCTGCTACGGATTTGTAGGTCAACGCAACTATTTTGAGCTTCCAATGTGACTCACCTCCCAAATTATGGACATTCTAAGTTTCCCTCGGCTGTCCAGCAAATCTCTGGAGGGGGGGCGTGGCTACTAAGGGAGGGGACGTGTTTATGCCAGCGGGGGGGAGGGCACCTTTCATGCAGCCTACCCAATACAAAGATGGCCAGCTGTACTTCAGCAATCCCATACGTCAGCGAAAGCTGTCAGTACCTCTTACTTATTCCATATAGAGGGGGCGTGTCCTAAGTCTAAACGCCTGTGGTCAGGGCGGGGCTTAAGGAAAAACACATTTGATGATTGTTTAGAACTCTCAGCCACTGAGTGAGGGCGGGAAAGGAGGGCTGTGATTGGTCTGCGCGTGTGATCAGGTGAAGTGGGGTAAAAGTCCGTGCAAAGTAACGCCGGCTGTCCCCGCCGGCCCCAGAGAGCTGTGTTCCTGTGTTTCCCGAGGTCTGCTGCTACTCTCCACGCAGAGGCATGTTTCGGACTCCTGTGCTGAAGCGCTGGTTTGCCAGCACTGGTTCCTGTTACCTGCTGCATTCTCCCCTAGCAAAGGTTACCTTCTGTTTCCTGAGGTCTGCTGCTACTCTCCACGCAGGGGCCTGTTTTGGACTCCTGTGCTGAAGCGCTGGTTTTTCCCCGGCGCTGCACTGCGGTGTTCTTCGGCCAGCCTGCTGACTCCCCCTACAGAGACCAGCGTCATGGGCCAAGGCCACTCCTGCGCTCACGCTCCTACGCTGAAGCGGAGAGCTCCTGTCTACCCGTTGCCGAACTCTGCCCGAATAACGACGATGCTGCCTTCTCCAATCCTGACCCTGGCTTGTCCACAGACTACGCTGCCTTCTCCAGTTCTGATCCCGGCTTGTTTGACAATGGACTTCGCACTCCAGATCCGACTACGTGGTCTAAGATTGATGATTATGTAACCCCACCTCAGCCCCGCGGTCCGGTCCGGTTTGTGGCGAGCACGTCCGTGACAGTATATCATGGAATGACAATATAAGTGTGTACTTGATAGAAATACTGTATATTCAAACCACGTTCATCCTTCATTCTAATGGTGTGTCAGTGTCCCAAAGGAAAGTTACACACACACACACACACACACACACACACACACACACACACACAGGCACACAGACATACACACGCATACAGGTACACAGGTACACAGACACAAAGGCACACATAGACCGACATACAGACACACAGGCATACATGGACACACACGCACACTGGCATACAGACACACTGGCATACACGGACGCACACACGCACACTGGCATACTGGCACAGACAGACATACAGGCACACACATATACTGACAGACACACAGGCACACGCAGAAAGGCACACGGGCACACACATACACACAGGCACACACATACACTGACAGGCACACAGACAAACCCCGATGCACGTCCCATATGACAGTTATTTGATTCATTTCTATTCTGTATGTTTGTCTTTTCCTAAGTACGGGTCATTTAGTTCCATCTTTTGGCCAGAACATGTTAAACTTCCGCTATGTCAAAGCCCAGCAGGTCATACACTGCCAGCTGTATACGGCGTCCTTTCTATTTCCTCCGCTGCATAGAGAGAAGCGGAAACAAAACACTGATTATCACATGTACAATGCAGTGCCTGAGGGAGGGACAGTTAGGGGCACTGTGTGTGTGAGCTGTGCCTGAGGGAGGGACAGTTAGGGGCACTGTATGTGTGAGCAGTGCCTGAGGGAGGGACAGTTAGGGGCACTGTGTGTGTGAGCAGTGCCTGAGGGAGGGACAGTTAGGGGCACTGTGTGTGTGAGCTGTGCCTGAGGGAGGGGCAGTTAGGGGCACTGTGTGTGTGAGCTGTGCCTGAGGGAGGGACAGTTAGGGGCACTGTGTGTGTGAGCAATGCCTGAGGGAGGGACAGTTAGGGGCACTGTGTGTGTGAGCAGTGCCTGAGGGAGGGACAGTTATGGGCGCTGTCTGTGTGAGCAGCGCCTGAGGGAGGGACAGTTAGGGTCACTGTGTGTGTGAGCTGTGCCTGAGGGAGGGACAGTTAGGGGCACTGTGTGTGTGAGCAGTGCCTGAGGGAGGAACAGTTAGGGGCACTGTGTGTGTGAGCAGTGCCTGAGGGAGGAACAGTTAGGGGCACTGTGTGTGTGAGCAGTGCCTGAGGGAGGGACAGTTAGGGGCACTGTGTGTGTGAGCTGTGCCTGAGGGAGGGACAGTTAGGGGCACTGTGTGTGTGAGCAGTGCCTGAGGGAGGGACAGTTAGGGGCACTGTATGTGTGAGCAGTGCCTGAGGGAGGAACAGTTAGGGGCACTGTGTGTGTGAGCTGTGCCTGAGGGAGGGACAGTTAGGGGCACTGTGTGTGTGAGCTGTGCCTGAGGGAGGGACAGTTAGGGGCACTGTGTGTGTGAGCAGTGCCTGAGGGAGGGACAGTTAGCGTGAGCTGTGCCTGAGGGAGGGACAGTTAGGGGCACTGTGTGTGTGAGCAGTGCCTGAGGGAGGGACAGTTAGGGGCACTGTGTGTGTGAGCAGTGCCTGAGGGAGGGACAGTTAGGGGCACTGTGTGTGTGAGCTGTGCCTGAGGGAGGGACAGTTAGGGGCACTGTGTGTGTGAGCAGTGCCTGAGGGAGGGACAGTTAGGGACACTGTGTGTGTGAGCAGTGCCTGAGGGAGGGACAGTTAGGGGCACTGTGTGTGTGAGCAGCGCCTGAGGGAGGGACAGTTAGGGGCACTGTGTGTGTGAGCTGTGCCTGAGGGAGGGACAGTTAGGGGCACTGTATGTGTGAGCAGTGCCTGAGGGAGGGACAGTTAGGGGCACTGTGTGTGTGAGCAGTGCCTGAGGGAGGGACAGTTAGGGGCACTGTGTGTGTGAGCAGTGCCTGAGGGAGGGACAGTTAGGGGCACTGTGTGTGTGAGCTGTGCCTGAGGGAGGGACAGTTAGGGGCACTGTATGTGTGAGCAGTGCCTGAGGGAGGGACAGTTAGGGGCACTGTGTGTGTGAGCAGTGCCTGAGGGAGGGACAGTTAGGGGCACTGTGTGTGTGAGCTGTGCCTGAGGGAGGGACAGTTAGGGGCACTGTGTGTGTGAGCTGTGCCTGAGGGAGGAACAGTTAGGGGCACTGTGTGTGTGAGCTGTGCCTGAGGGAGGAACAGTTAGGGGCACTGTGTGTGTGAGCTGTGCCTGAGGGAGGGGCAGTTAGGGGCACTGTGTGTGTGAGCTGTGCCTGAGGGAGGGACAGTTAGGGGCACTGTATGTGTGAGCTGTGCCTGAGGGAGGGACAGTTAGGGGCACTGTGTGTGTGAGCTGTGCCTGAGGGAGGGACAGTTAGGGGCACTGTGTGTGTGAGCAGCGCCTGAGGGAGGGACAGTTAGGGGCACTGTGTGTGTGAGCAGCGCCTGAGGGAGGGACAGTTAGGGGCACTGTGTGTGTGAGCAGCGCCTGAGGGAGGGACATTTAGGGGCACTGTCTGTGTGAGCTGTGCCTGAGGGAGGGACAGTTAGGGGCACTGTGTGTGTGAGCTGTGCCTGAGGGAGGGACAGTTAGGGGCACTGTGTGTGTGAGCTGTGCCTGAGGGAGGGACAGTTAGGGGCACTGTGTGTGTGAGCTGTGCCTGAGGGAGGGACAGTTAGGGGCACTGTGTGTGTGAGCAGCGCCTGAGGGAGGAACAGTTAGGGGCACTGTGTGTGTGAGCAGCGCCTGAGGGAGGAACAGTTAGGGGCACTGTGTGTGTGAGCAGTGCCTGAGGGAGGGACAGTTAGGGGCACTGTGTGTGTGAGCTGTGCCTGAGGGAGGGACAGTTAGGGGCACTGTGTGTGTGAGCAGTGCCTGAGGGAGGGACAGTTAGGGGCACTGTATGTGTGAGCAGTGCCTGAGGGAGGAACAGTTAGGGGCACTGTGTGTGTGAGCTGTGCCTGAGGGAGGGACAGTTAGGGGCACTGTGTGTGTGAGCAGTGCCTGAGGGAGGGACAGTTAGGGGCACTGTATGTGTGTGAGCAGTGCCTGAGGGAGGGACAGTTAGGGGCACTGTGTGTGTGAGCAGTGCCTGAGGGAGGGACAGTTAGGGGCACTGTGTGTGTGAGCAGTGCCTGAGGGAGGGACAGTTAGGGGCACTGTGTGTGTGAGCTGTGCCTGAGGGAGGGACAGTTAGGGGCACTGTGTGTGTGAGCAGTGCCTGAGGGAGGGACAGTTAGGGGCACTGTATGTGTGAGCAGCGCCTGAGGGAGGAACAGTTAGGGGCACTGTATGTGTGAGCTGTGCCTGAGGGAGGGGCAGTTAGGGGCACTGTGTGTGTGAGCTGTGCCTGAGGGAGGGGCAGTTAGGGGCACTGTGTGTGTGAGCTGTGCCTGAGGGAGGGGCAGTTAGGGGCACTGTGTGTGTGAGCTGTGCCTGAGGGAGGGACAGTTAGGGGCACTGTATGTGTGAGCTGTGCCTGAGGGAGGGACAGTTAGGGGCACTGTGTGTGTGAGCTGTGCCTGAGGGAGGGACAGTTAGGGGCACTGTGTGTGTGAGCTGTGCCTGAGGGAGGGACAGTTAGGGGCACTGTATGTGTGAGCTGTGCCTGAGGGAGGGACAGTTAGGGGCACTGTGTGTGTGAGCTGTGCCTGAGGGAGGGACAGTTAGGGGCACTGTGTGTGTGAGCAGCGCCTGAGGGAGGGACAGTTAGGGGGACTGTGTGTGTGAGCAGCGCCTGAGGGAGGGACAGTTAGGGGCACTGTCTGTGTGAGCTGTGCCTGAGGGAGGGACAGTTAGGGGCACTGTGTGTGTGAGCTGTGCCTGAGGGAGGGACAGTTAGGGGCACTGTGTGTGTGAGCTGTGCCTGAGGGAGGGACAGTTAGGGGCACTGTGTGTGTGAGCTGTGCCTGAGGGAGGGACAGTTAGGGGCACTGTGTGTGTTAGCTGTGCCTGAGGGAGGGACAGTTAGGGGCACTGTATGTGTGAGCAGTGCCTGAGGGAGGGACAGTTAGGGGCACTGTGTGTGTGAGCAGCGCCTGAGGGAGGGACAGTTAGGGGCACTGTGTGTGTGAGCTGTGCCTGAGGGAGGAACAGTTAGGGGCACTGTGTGTGTGAGCAGCGCCTGAGGGAGGGACAGTTAGGGGCACTGTGTGTGTGAGCTGTGCCTGAGGGAGGGACAGTTAGGGGCACTGTGTGTGTGAGCAGCGCCTGAGGGAGGGACAGTTAGGGGCACTGTGTGTGTGAGCTGTGCCTGAGGGAGGAACAGTTAGGGGCACTGTGTGTGTGAGCAGCGCCTGAGGGAGGGACAGTTAGGGGCACTGTGTGTGTGAGCTGTGCCTGAGGGAGGGACAGTTAGGGGGACTGTGTGTGTGAGCAGCGCCTGAGGGAGGGACAGTTAGGGGCACTGTCTGTGTGAGCTGTGCCTGAGGGAGGGACAGTTAGGGGCACTGTGTGTGTGAGCTGTGCCTGAGGGAGGGACAGTTAGGGGCACTGTGTGTGTGAGCTGTGCCTGAGGGAGGGACAGTTAGGGGCACTGTGTGTGTGAGCTGTGCCTGAGGGAGGGACAGTTAGGGGCACTGTGTGTGTTAGCTGTGCCTGAGGGAGGGACAGTTAGGGGCACTGTATGTGTGAGCAGTGCCTGAGGGAGGGACAGTTAGGGGCACTGTGTGTGTGAGCAGCGCCTGAGGGAGGGACAGTTAGGGGCACTGTGTGTGTGAGCTGTGCCTGAGGGAGGAACAGTTAGGGGCACTGTGTGTGTGAGCAGCGCCTGAGGGAGGGACAGTTAGGGGCACTGTGTGTGTGAGCTGTGCCTGAGGGAGGGACAGTTAGGGGCACTGTGTGTGTGAGCTGCGCCTGAGGGAGGGACAGTTAGGGGCACTGTGTGTGTGAGCTGTGCCTGAGGGAGGGACAGTTAGGGGCACTGTGTGTGTGAGCAGTGCCTGAGGGAGGAACAGTTAGGGGCACTGTGTGTGTGAGCTGTGCCTGAGGGAGGGACAGTTAGAGGCACTGTGTGTGTGAGCAGTGCCTGAGGGAGGAACAGTTAGGGGCACTGTGTGTGTGAGCTGTGCCTGAGGGAGGGACAGTTAGGGGCACTGTGTGTGTGAGCAGTGCCTGAGGGAGGGACAGTTAGGGGCACTTGTCCGGCGCATGTGCGAGTCCCTGATGGCCGCCGCAACTCCCTGGCTGTTCCCGCGCATGCGCGATCACGCGCACGCTCGCGCAACCTGTCATGGCGGCCCCCGCTAGCCGGGTGCGCCGCCGAGACTCCGGGGACTCGGAGCGCTGCCTGCTCCGGCCCCCACCCTCGCGTTGTGCCGGCGGGTCCGTCGCTGCCTCCGGCGGCACCCGCGACCGCTCGGCACTTAGTGAGGGGGGTCTCTGGGGCTGAAATCAGACCGGGGCTACATATATATTGGAGCGCGCTGGGAAAGTGACCTGAAATATACAGCAGTTAACACGCCCCAACGCGCGTCCAGTGTGGCAGCAAGATAAGTGTCTCCCAGGCCACGCCGATCGATATGGTTGTGAAGGGTTCCCCCGGGGAGGGAGCATCTCCTCCTGTAATGTCATTAGCCCAGACCCCAAATCACATTAGGACCATTTGTTGGAGCTCACAGAACATGTAATGAACACGCATGCCCCGTCCTACAAGCAGCGAATCCCGTGTTAGCAGAGCAATACCGTTCTGCGGCTAACAAAATGCTTTTATTTGTGCAGCTTCCGAGATACACTGATCTCTTCTTCCGGCGGTGTTACATTGGTAAAGCAAGAGAGGGTTTTACTTAAAAACAGGACAGGCTGGAATGTATTATTGCGGCTCAACTCCAGCCCCACAAATCCCGCCCCCCCACAGCAAGTCAGGTTTTCAGGATGTCCCTGCTTCAGCACAGGTGGCTCAATCAGTGACCCTCTGCTTGAGCAACCTGTGCTGCAGCTGGGATATCCTGAAAACCTGACCTGTTGGCAGCGTTGCCCCGTTCTACTGAGGGCCAACCCGGAGGGAAGAAAAAAATCCCTTACTTGTGTGGCGCAGTGTGGCGGCGGCGTCTCCGGCATCCTGCTACAATTTCCCCCTCCGTCTGCAGTGAAGACGGCTGCGCGGCGTTGCCATGGCAACCGCACACTACGGACTGCGCCGCGTAGCGTCCGGTTGCCGTGGCAACGCAGCGCATGCCATCTTCACTTCAGTTGGAGGGGGAAATTGCAACAGGCTAAAGGAAGGATGCCGGAGGCGCCGCCGCCACCCACCGCCACCCGGAGATTGAGGACGGCAACCTGTAGGCCGGAGGTAAGTTCCCAGAGTCCCCGGGTCAGACCCGGAGAGGTGGTAACCCTGCCTGTTGGGGGGGCGGGGGGCTTCAGGACGGGAGCTGAGTAAACCCTGTAATATTACATATATTAATAATATTAAGCTGAACGCTCGGCTCTGTGTAAGGAGCACACGTCTGATCAATACCAGCACACGTCTGATCAATACCAGCACACGTCTGATCAATACCAGCACACGTCTGATCAATACCAGCACACGTCTGATCAATACCAGCACACGTCTGATCAATACCAGCACACGTCTGATCAATACCAGCACACGTCTGATCAATACCAGGTCACATGAAACATAAAGAGCACTGCTGGCAGTGACAGGGTTAAAAAACAGATTGGGAAAGAGATGTGAGCCCTCCCTAAACACACACACCCACCTGTATCTGTACATGACCCCCTACCGGTACTTGTACCTGACGCCCTACCTGTACCTGACCCCGACACCCTACTTGTTCCTGACCTCCTACCTGTATGTGACCCCCTACCTGTACCTGACACCCATACCTGTACCTGACCCCCCTACCTGTACCTGACCCCCCTACCTGTACCTGACCCCCCTACCTGTACCTGACCCCCCTACCTGTACCTGACCCCCCTACCTGTACTTGACCCCGCTACCTGTACCTGACCCCCCTACCTGTACCTGAATCCCCCTACCTGTACCTTCTTTATTTTACTACAGGGATTTTAACAGGGATATAAATGGGCCAGTGATGTTGCAGCTTGCTGCTGCCCCGAAGTTAGGCAGCCATTTTCTTTCCCCTGGAGGGAAATGTAACCGGTAAGTCTCTCAGGAACTGTGGGGCGAGAGTAGCATGGTTTATCTCGGGGACTTCTGTTTATTCATGTGATCATTTATTTATAAAGTGCAAACATATCCCCCCCCCCCCCCCCCCGGCGCAGAACACGGTGGGAACGCCGGTTACGTTACCTGGAACGTCCGGCTTGTTATTTATTAGCCAAATACTATGTGAAAGGAGAGCGTGCGACAGACATGCCGGACCACGCAGAGCTGCGGCATGAACACCTTCCAGCACAGCTCCGCAAATACAGCCCATTCACCGGCATGGAAGGCGTGTCCCGGATACACGATCTCATGTTAAACACGATACAGGGTTCCGTGTGCGCACGGGCACAGATACCGGCAAACAAAGGCAACCTGAGCCGGGGGGTTATGGGAGATGGATTACAGGACAAAGGGAGGTTATATCAATTCCACAGCGGCCGTCCAAATCGCGCGCTCCCGACGCGGCCAGCACGCCCAGATCTATTTCCAGCAATGCAACAAGCTGGGAAAGGGCTGAATTTATCCAAGTCATGGTGTGGGGTGGTGCGTCTGCTCAATGAACAGATAAAGTGAGGACTGTGTGCGCGGAGGGGGGGTGAGAGAGGAGAGGGGGGGAGGGGGGGGGAGAGGGAGGGGGGGGGTGAGAGGGAGGGGGGGGGTGAGAGAGGGAGGGGGGGGTGAGAGAGGGAGGGGGGGTGAGAGAGGGAGGGGGTGTGAGAGAGGGAGGGGGCGGAGGGGGGTGTGAGAGAGGGGGGGGAGGGGGGTGTGAGAGAGGGGGGGGGGGGAGGGGTGTGTGAGAGAGGGGGGGGGAGGGGGGTGTGAGAGAGGGAGGGGGGGTGTGAGAGAGGGAGGGGGGTGAGAGAGGAGGGGGGAGCAGCTAATAGCAGGACAGGTAATTACTTTTCCGGGCAGAGGGATAACAATTCCACGGTGACGTTTGCAAATCCGTCTGCAATCTTCCAGCTGCATGAAAAACATCGTGTCACGGGAAGCACGTATTGACTCAATGAGACGGGGGAGCCTGTAATAATGGGGGTCTCTGTAATAATGGGAGGCTCTGTAATAATGGGGGGGGGGGCTGTAATAATGGGCAGGGCTGTAATAATGGGGGGAGCCTGTAATAACGGGGGTCTCTGTAATAATGGGAGGCTCTGTAATAATGGGAGGCTCTGTAATAATGGGGGGGGGGCTGTAATAATGGGCAGGGCTGTAATAATGGGGGGGCGGTAATAATGGGGGTCTCTGTAATAATGGGAGGCTCTGTAATAATGGGGGGGGCTGTAATAATGGGGGGGCTGTAATAATGGGCAGGGCTGTAATAATGGGGGGGGGCTGTAATAATGGGGAGACCTGTAATAATGGGGGGGCGGTGATAATGGGGGAGACCTGTAATAATGGGGGGAGTCCTGTAATAATGGGGGAAGGCCTGTAATAATGGGGGGAGTCCTACAATAATGGGGGAAGGCCTGTAATAATGGGGGGAGTCCTGTAATAATGGGGGAATGCCTGTAATAATGGGGGAAGGCCTGTAATAATGGGGGAAGGCCTGTAATAATGGGGGAAGGCCTGTAATAATGGGGGGAGTCCTGTAATAATGGGGGGAGTCCTGTAATAATGGGGGAAGGCCTGTAATAATGGGGGAAGGCCTGTAATAATGGGGGGAGGCCCTGTAATAATGGGGACACACTGTAATAATGGGGGGCCCTGTAATAATGTGGGGGACGCCTGTAATAATGGGGTGGGGGAGGCCTGTAAAAATGGGGTGGGGGGGCCTGTAATAATGGGGTGGGGGGCCTGTAATAATGGGGTGGGCGGGTCTGTAATAATGTGGGGGGGAGGGTCTGTAATAATGTGGGGGGGAGGGGCTGTAATAATGTGGGGGGGCTGTAATAATGGGAGCTGCAGGCCTGGCAGAGTCGCGCGGGGGCAGTTGCTGAAGAAGCAAAGAGAAAGGGCCCAACTGGATTATGGCGGAGACGGCGTCGGGAGATGGAACGGTGGCGGAGAGCCTGCGACACGGAGGAGGGCAGCGGAGAGCAGTGGCGGAAGGCGGGCTATCAGTATGCGAGAGCGGAGCCAGGAGAGGCGGGCCATCAGTACGCAGTGGGCGGAGCCACCGATGGTGCGGCCATCGAGAGAGGCGAGCTATCAGTACGAGGGGGCGGGGCGGGGCTGTCAGTATGCGGGGGGGGGGGGTGGAGCCATCATTATACGGGGGGTGGAGCCAGGGTAACAACACATGGGGGCTAAGCCACGGGAGGCGGTCGTAGCGGACCCCACGTGGGGGACTGCAGCGCCCCCCCCTTAGGGTTGCCAGGTGTCCGGTATTGAACCGGAGTGCTAGGAATTTGGTTACTCCGTTCCGGTTAAAAAAGGGAGAGAATACCGGACATGGGGGCGGGACATGTATGTGACCGGTATTACCTCTCCGTTCTTAGTAACCAATCGCGGGATCCCCCTGAGGCTGCGTGCCCGCTAGCGCTGAGCGGGCGGCGCTTGGCGAGGTGAGTTGCATATAAATATATATGCAAGTCCCCGCTCACGCGATGCGCGCATACACACACGCTCACCGGCGCTCTGCGCTTAGCTAAACAAAACTTTTATACTCTCTTGCGCGCTCAGCTTCCCCTGCATCGTCCCCCCCTTCCCCCCTCAGCGCCAGCGGGGAGAAAGCCTGAGAAGGGACAGAGCAGGGCTGCTGCTGCTAGGGGACTGGGCAGCTTCCTCCATCCTGATTGGCTACTGCCGTGTAATGTGTTTGTGTGTGTGTTTTCTGTGGCTGTCCTAAGGGGGGTCAGAGAGGATGAGTGGAGGGGGGTGTGGGTGGATGAGGGGAGGGGGGGTGAGAGGATGAGGGGAGAGGGGGTGAGAGAGGATGAGGGGAGGGGGATGATGGGAGGGGGGTGTGAGTGGATGAGGGGAGGAGGGGTCAGAGAGGATGAGGGGAGGGGGGTGAGAGAGGATGAGGGGAGGTGGGTGAGAGGATGAGGGGAGGGGGGTGAGAGAGGATGAGGGAGGGGGTGAGAGAGGATGAGGGGAGGGGGGTGAGAGAGGATGAGGGGAGGTGGGTGAGAGAGGATGAGGGGAGGGGGTGAGAGAGGATGAAGGGGGGGTGAGAGAGGGGGTAGTGAGGATGAGGGGAGGGGGATGAGAGGATGAGGGGGGTGAGAGAGGGGGAAGGGGAGAAGGGGGATGAGAGCGGATGAGGGGAGGGTGAGAGAGGGAGAGAGGATGAGGGGGGGTGAGAGAGGGGGAGGGGGGGTGAGAGCGGTTGAGGGGAGGGGGTGAGAGGATGAGGGGAGGGGTTGAGAGGATGAGGGGTGAGAGGATGAGGGGAGGGGAGAGGGGTGAGAGGATGAAGGGAGGGGGGTGAGAGGAGGGTGGTGAGAGGATGAGGGGATGAGAGAGAATTTGCATCAATTTGCACTATTTCATATCCTATTTCCTAAAAAAAAAATCTTTGGAAGGGCGCTCCTTCCCACCTCCCATTCCCCACTCACTCCTGCTCCCACTCCCTCCCACTCCCCACTCACTCCTACTCCCCACTCACTCCTACTCCCACTCCCCACTCACTCCTACACCCCCTCCCTCCCACTCCCCACTCACTCCTACCCCCACTCCCTCCCACTCCTACTCCCTCCCACTCCCCACTCACTCCCACTCCCTCCCAAGATTTTTTATGAAACTGAATATAAATTGGTGCAAATTGGTGAATACTTGGGAGTGAAAGTTAGAAATAATTGTCAGGTCATTTATCAATAACATTCTTCCCCACCAGCGATTCTCGCGCGTCGCACCTGTCACCATTGTGTCCAGTGTTTTTGGACAAGACACCTGGCAACCCTACCAACCCCCCCCCCCCCCCCCATCCAGTTAGGAGGCAGGAGGAGAACAGCAGGTAGCTGCACGAAAGGCAGCAGCGGCTTGTGGGCGCCACCTCATGGCAGCAAAGAGGAACTGCGGCCCGCAGAATCGCTCAGTAGTTCTGAAGGGAGCGGGTCTGTCTCCGGGTGCAACGCGGGAGCGCAGCTGCGCAGTTCTGTGGTGGATCAAGAGGGAGGCGTAATAGAGGTTCAGGGGGATTAGGAGTGGGACAAGGTAGGTTGAGTTTAGGGTATGGGGGTGTCAGTTTGAAGGGGTTTATCGGAGGCTAGGCGATGTGTAGCGTTTTCTTTTACGTTACATCCTTTTTATTTTGAGAAACTGTTCTGCATTTTAGTGTAACTGTATGTTTCTTGTAATACTTTGTTCTGTAACCTAAGCACTATATATATATATAAAAACATTTAATAATAATAAGTTTCTCAAAATAAAAAGGGTGCAACCTAACAGAAAACGCTACACATCACCATATGTCATATGTTTTCTCCCAGAGAGGTCACTGGCAGGAGATGAGATCTCATGTGTTTTGTCCAAAAAAATCATCATCTTTTGAACTTAAGTAATATTCCTTCCCATTGAAACCACATAAACTCAGCCCCTAACGTAAATCAGCTGTGAGATTCACAGTTTTACGACAGAGTAAAAAACCTCCTACCAAATGGCGTTTTAAACTAAACCCTTCCATATCTAAATGTACTCATAACTTTCCTTAACTAACACTTACACACACGCGTGAGTCACGTCAATACATTCAGGCACTTGTGGCGGGCGCAACAAGACTAAACATGACCGCCTTAATCCTAAATTTGAGCGGCAAATGGATATCTGTCTCTTAGTACCTGCTAGACCTGACGTGTCTGTGATCATCGTGTTCCACGTATACACACATGTAATTCTAAGCATGTTCAGTAGATGACGTCACATGATATTCTCATTTTTAATAAAGTCACTCTTGGTTTGATACTTTCTTAGCCACGCCCCCTGACCTTGCAGAACCCTCCAGAGAATGCTTTGAAGCCCGCTCAAAAAGAATTATGTTTAGAAAGTTGTCACAGGGGCCACATTTTATTCCCACCTCTTGCCGTTATCTCGAGACTCTATCAGTAATATACAACCCATCTGGCCCTTTTAAGTGGGCCATAAAGGATAACCTACCTATTAAGTTCTGTTTAAAACCCAGTACCCACCCATGACAAGCCTGTGCCTGTCATCAACCCAATATATATTGTATTTTAACTTCAAACTGTAGCTCATTAACCCCTGAAGCACCAGATTGACCAAAAAACATAATATCTCATGATATTATCACGACAGTGTGTATACGACATACTCGTGTATGTCGGTGTGTGTATACACATGTACAGTATGTCGGAGTGTGTATACACGTGAACAGTATGTCGGTGTGTGTACACGTGTACAGTACGTCGGTGTGTGTATACTCGTTACTTGTATACAATATGTCGGTGTGTGTATACATGTGTACAGTATGTCAGTGTGTATACACGTGTACAGTATGTCAGTGTGTGTATACACGTGTATGTCGGTGTGTCTATACACGTGTATAAATGAGTTAGCCCGTTATGTGGCCAGATACCATGTGAAACACAAACCAGCCAGCGATTATAAAATCTAACACCTCAATGACACATCCTCCCTCAGTTATGCAAGAAACTATGTTTCAAGACAATTGATTAAGATCTTTCTAATCCAATAGGAATTAAACACGGTTAATTCAGAGTGTAAGACCCCAAAACTGGTATTAAAGCCCAGAGAGCTGTGAGACATAAGAAGAGATTCCTGTGAGCAGTTCCAGAGGGATGACTTGAAGGAACTCCTCAGGAGCACAAGATATGCGCAGGAGGACTGTATGGAACATGTAATATAAAATAATATTACATAACTAGAGTAAATTGTAACATAATAAATTAACAGCAGTTTGATTTGTTATATCAATACAATATTTTTCCTATGCACGTGTATTTGCGTTTCTATGTCACACTTCCCAAAAAAAAGAACGTGAAATACAGAGTTGTATTTCTTACAAATGGATCCAACGCACACAAAGCCGCCTAACGCGTTTCACGCAGCCCCCGGCGCGTCATCAGAGAGGCTACTAAGATGGAGGGATGAACAGGAAGTTTAAATACCCTCCAGTTTAAAAAGTGACAGTGTCCCAGAGAGTTCTGGGTAAAACCAGGACTGATTATCAGGACAGGTCTAACATAGTAAATGCATTGTCAAACACTCCATTGGATTGAAAGTTGTTGGGGAAGTCGGTAGGTTTGTTCAGGGGAGATGGGGTTCAGCTCTGAGATATCGGGGGGTGATATCACTTTACAGGGTGCCGCGGAAAAGGCAGCTGCCGCGCCAGCCAAGGAGAACGGTGAGGGCTTTAGGGCCCACCCCCTTTAAGCAGAGCCCCCAACATGGGTCGCGTGTAATCAGGTATCTCACACCAACACGGGACACGTGTAAGCAGGAATCTCCCACGAACACGGGTCGCGTGTAATCAGGTATCTCACACCAACACGGGACACGTGTGACCAGGAATCTCCCACGAACACGGGTCGCGTGTAATCAGGTATCTCACACCAACACGGGACACGTGTTGGAAAGCAGCCAAACAATGCAAAATAATGGCCAAAGTTCGAGGACCAGGAGCAAAGTCTGACCCAAAACAAAGAGACTGCCCCCCCCCCCCCCCCCCACGAGACATCCCTCCCCCATAGAGATGTAAAGGGGGGCTTAGAAGGGATAAGATGGGGGGTCTGTTAGAAGGGATAAGGATAGAGGGGTGTGTGGGAGATAGAGGAGTGGGAGATAGAGAGGGGGGAGATAGTGGGGGGGTGGGAGATAGAGAGCTGGGAGATAAAGGGGGTTGTGGGGGGTGGGAGATAGTGAGGGGGTGGGAGATATAGAGGGGGAGGTTGAGGGGGTTTGGGGAGATAGAGGGGTGGGAGTTAGAGGGGGGGGTCTCGCAAGGCCGCAGACACCGGGGGGAGGGGGGGGGGCATGGGCCAAAGGACACTCATAATTCCTTGGCTCTCACAGGGCACAGGATAGGAGACGGTGTGGGTTGCACAGCTGTGCACACGATGATTTCATCTGTGATGAACCGCAGTGTTAATCTCTACAACATGTCACAAACTGCAACAAAATCACATTTAGTCTGAAACCCAAACTGTGAAAAACAGAAAATTCACCAAATTCCTCCTCCAAACCCAGCACCTTCTCCGCTTCTATCTCTCCGGTGTTAGATCGTCAGCTCTGCGGGGCAGGGGCTCAGGTCCAGATGTACGAAGCAGCCTTCTGCTGGGAGACGCCTTGCGGCCCATTTCCTAGATTGTGCTTTATGGCAGAAGACCGTTTAGTAAACACGGCCCTTAATCACCCCTGTGTGGCTTTGTACATTAGCACAGTGTAGAAAATAATTAGAAACAGATTAATGACTGCCTCGTTAGTAGAAGAGGTTTAATGGGGGGCCGTCTGCTGAGCCGACCTGCCCACCCCCATGAACAGTGTCTCATACAGCTAGCAATCTAATTCCGATGTCTGCACTCTGCAGCGCAAGTATTGGGTGACTGGCCATCTGTGGGGCTGCAGTGACACCTGGTGGCTAAATGTGACATGACAGCCTGACATAGACTGTATATTATCTTTAGATAGTTGTAGCATAGCCTCCCGGCCGCTACTTCTTTTCCTGGGCCCTTCCAGTGTCAGTCCTCTTAGGAGCAGTGTGTGTGTGTGTGTGTGTGTGTGTGTGTGTGTGTGTGTGTGTGTGTGTGTGTGTGTGTGTGTGTGTGTGTGTGTGTGTGTGTGTGTGTGTGTGTGTGTGTGTGTGTGTGTGTGTGTGTGTGTGTGTGTGTGTGTGTGTGTGTGTGTGTGTGTGTGTGTGTGTGTCAGTGGCTCTGTGTGTGGGTCAGTGACTGTGTGTGGCTCTGTGTGTGTGTGTGGCTGTGTGTGTGGTGGCTCTGTGTGTGTGGGGGTCAGTGGCTCTGTGTGTGTGGAGGTCAGTGGCTGTGTGTGTGTGGGGGTCAGTGGCTGTGTGTGTGGGGGGTCAGTGGCTCTGTGGTGTGTGTGGGGGTCAGTGGCTCTGTGTGTGGAGGTCAGTGGCTGTGTGTGTGGGGGGGGGTCAGTGGCTCTGTGTGTGTGTGTCAGTGGCTGAGTGTGTGTGTGGGGGGGGGGACAGTGGCTCTGTGTGTGGGTCAGTGGTGTGTGTGTGTGTTTGTGTTGTAGGTCAGTGGCTGTGCACGCATATTGGGGAGGGAGGTTGAGTGTGGGGAGGGGAAAAAAATACATGGGGGGTGGGGGTGTAAGAGAGAGGGGGGAGGGAAGGGTGACTGGGGAGTGTGACGGGGGTGAGAGTGAGAAGGGGGGGTTCTCGCAAGGCCACCGAAACATGGGTAGGGGGCCCCGGTGGAAATGTTGTTCCTGGGGCCCAGGGAAAGCTATCACGTGATTGTAATTTTTTTGTATTTTATAAATAAATTTTTAATGTGTCCCGGTTTTTCATTTTCAAAATCTGGCCACTCTATTTTTGCCATCACTTACAGCATCTAAATATTGGTCGAGCCGTTCGTTCCAAGAAAACCAATTGTCTGTTCCAACATGAATTCCTGCACGCTGCCAATGAGAGCCATAGTGACATATTTATCCTTGGCTGTCCTGGTACATAAATGCTTAGTGATACTCTCAATCCTTTCCGAGAGAAAAGTAACGCTGTTGCTTTACGCTTATTTCCCAGGGTTATCATTGACTGCAGGATTGTACAATTCCATCCTTATGTATGGAGGGAATACTGCCTGAGGCCTAGTGACATTGTTGTGGGGTTACTGCCTGAGGCCTAGTGACATTGTTTGTGGATTACTGCCTGAGGCCTAGTGACATTGTTGTGGGGTTCTTGCCTAAGGCCTAGTGACATTGTTGTGGGTTTACTGCCTGAGGCCTAGTGACATTGTTGTGGGGGTTACTGCCTGAGGCCTAGTGACATTGTTGTGGGGTTACTGCCTGAGGCCTAGTGACATTGTTGTGGGGTTACTGCCTGAGGCCTAGTGACATTGTTGTGGGTTTACTGCCTGAGGCCTAGTGACATTGTTGTGGGGTTCTTGCCTAAGGCCTAGTGACATTGTTGTGGGTTTACTGCCTGAGGCCTAGTGACATTGTTGTGGGGTTACTGCCTGAGGCCTAGTGACATTGTTGTGGGTTTACTGCCTGAGACCTAGTGACATTGTTGTGGGGTTACTGCCTGAGGCCTAGTGACATTGTTGTGGGTTTACTGCCTGAGGCCTAGTGACATTGTTGTGGGGTTACTGCCTGAGGCCTAGTGACATTGTTGTGGGGTTCTTGCCTAAGGCCTAGTGACATTGTTGTGGGGTTGCTGCCTAAGGCCTAGTGACATTGTTGTGGGGTTACTGCCTGAGGCCTAGTGACATTGTTGTGGGTTTACTGCCTGAGACCTAGTGACATTGTTGTGGGGTTACTGCCTGAGGCCTAGTGACATTGTTGTGGGTTTACTGCCTGAGGCCTAGTGACATTGTTGGGGGGTTACTGCCGGAGGCCGTCCGCCTAATGACATTGTTGTAGGTTTAGTGATATCCTCGTCGCCACTGTTATGTCTGTGTTCATGCTTCACAATAACACATTACCTTGTTGGTACTGAACGATCCTTCTTTATTACCGCTGACAGTTAATCATTTTCCTAGTTACCTCAGACTGCTGCGTCTGTTTATACCCGGATGTTCTCTGACTGACTCTCATACTACTTCGTGGTTCAGAAGTCAGAGTGGCGACTGTGAAGGGATGGGGGTAACCAGGCTCTCAAATAAAGGTTAAGCCCGTTTTGGTTACCCTGATCCGTGTATAAGGGTCCAAGAGAGTTAGCTCTTGGGCCCAGTAACATTGTACCATTTCAATGTATTATCTGTAATAAAAGTATTTTTGGTGTTTCCCCCCTTTCCGGGCATGCCAGCGAGCAGGGATCGCTAGGGTGGGAGTTTCAAGGGGGGTTTTGCAGAGGATCCGTTAACAAAATGTGCCTAGGTGGTTGGGGTCCGGAGTTGTCGGTTCCCCTACAAATATACCCGGGAATCATGCCTGATTCTCGGATACATGTAGGCACATTGTCCCGGCAATAACTCCCCTTGAAAACGCAAGCGCGACTCACCACTAGGGTACCCTGCTTCAGCGTAGCCCAGAAAGGAGAATAAGGTACAGGGATGAATAGGTATCCCTGTAGCTGAGGGAATCCCTAGGTTAAGGGGGGTACCCCAGCTAGTGCCAAGGTGACCCAGAACCAGTGTAGGGTTTGTGGGTGCCCCAACCGTATAGAAGTTTGAAGGGGGACTCAGAGTCCAGGCTGAGTCCAAAAGATAGTATGTGGGGAATAGGGCAGGTAGAAATAAAAGTACAACATCCTTCTTCTGTCCCCTGTACCCAGACTCAGAAGTATATTACGAACATACCTTAATGTATTAAAGTATACTTTATTAAAATGTCATGTGTTTTTACATTTGGAACTGATGTCCAAACAGGCTTCCCGAGCTAACCCATAGGCGTCGGTAAGTCTGCTGGACATCGGAGTTCAAAGCAGTGAGAGGATGCCTGCGGTGAGAATAGCATTTGGTCAGCGGGGGAAAGGCGGAGTACCAGGTCTGGAGCTCAGTGGCAGTCGTCCGTCCTGCCACTTGCTCTGCCAGACCTGGTGGAGCCTGTCCCAGCAGGAGGCATTGAGATAGCCAGGGGCGAAGGTAGCAAACTTCCTCATGTCCCTCGGCTATTTCAGATTTCCCGCTGACCCGGCTTTTGTAGTCGGTTTGGCTCCGATTGGTTGCTTGGAAATTTTCCCACACGTTGATTGGTTGCCGAGTTTTGGGAATGAAACTCAGAATACTATAAGAATCTGTGAGCCAATCAGATTGTAGTTCTCCAGTAGCAAGAGCGCGGGCGGGCTTCTCAAAATGGCTCTTACGCGAATAGCAGAGCAACCGGCTTGGATTTCAAGCCAGAAAAGCGCCCGCCAGAGACTAAGTCCAGCTTCCTGCGGCCAAGTTCTCCAAATCGAACGTAGCGGACACAGCTGGGATTCATGCCGATTTGAGTTCCAGAGGATTTGGAGTTAATCGCGGTCAGAAGGGACCAAGTTCTCAGAAGAGAACGTACTGGTGGCTTGTGGAATTTTATGCCGATTTTGGTACCAGGAGATTCCGGGCTAAGTCCCGGTCAGGGTAAAACTCTCCCAGAGTTCCCTGCACCTAGGAAAGTCTAGTTTTCAACCCTTCCCAAAGTAAGTGTGTCTTTTTGTCTGTATTTTGTTTTATTGTGTGCAAGCGAATTTATGCGAATAAACTTCAATTTATTTAATTACCTGTTTTGCTCAATGTATGATCCTGGTAAAAAGGTGTAAATAGCCTGGTCTCCGTGACAGTGACATCATGACAGTGACCAGAAAGTACCCAGTACACCACAGACAGACTGAGGGATGTGTGTGTTTGTTACATAGTAAATGAGGTTGAAAAAAAATACATATGTGCATGAAGTTCAACCTATGTTAAATTTAGATACTTTATCCTATATTCGTACTTACAGTATATTGATCCAGAGGAAGGTAAACAAAAAACTCCAGTGACATATCTTTAGATGATATCACATAAGGGAAAAATAAATTCCTTCCTGGCTCCAAGAATTGCCAATCAGATGACTACCTGGATCAACGTCCTTCCCATGTTTACTTATTTTGTATATCCCTGAATACCTTTCCTGTCTAAGAAGATTTTAAAAAAAACAAAAAACGTTGAACCATATCTAATGTATCTGCCATCACAGTGTCCATGGGTAATGAATCCCACATTGTAACTGCCCTTACTGTAAAGAAGAGAGACCAGAGTGTAGGGAAGCAAGGAGCACAGCTGAAGTAGAAGTCTGCAGGGAGAATCCTGTAGAAAAAATGATGAATAAAGGGCACAACTCCGTGCTAAAACTGAGGGTGATTTATTGGATAAATGCACAGGGACAGAGACAAGCCCACACACCGACATGTTCGTCCCACGGGACTTTATTATGACACCTTGATAAAGTCCCGTGGGACGAAACATGTCGGTGTGTGGGCTGTGTCTCTGTCCCTGTGCATTTATCCAATAAATCACCCTCAGTTTTAGCACGGAGTTGTGCCCTTAATCATCATTTTTTTCTACAGGATTCTCCCTGCAGACTTCTACTTCAGCTGTGCTCCTTGCTTCCCTACACTCTGGTTTCTCTGATCAGGATGCACGCAGTGGAACTTCGCCTGGATGGATTTCGTATCCCTATACACTCAATGGAAAGGTAATGGGCAGTAGCCCTCATTCTATGTTACCTTGGTCCCTATTTAGGGAAGTGTATATGTTAAGGGGGGTAAGCAGGGTAAACCATATCTGCGGTAGTCGCGCTGACTGACCGCTAGGTCCCATGTTCATGTCCCCCCTTGACCTAGTATTATATACATGCTGGAATTATTTATAGAAGTTCCTATCTACCTATATGCTGTAATACAGCTTGTGAGTCCATACACTTGTATGAGCGTCAATCTCTACGTTTATACCTTACTGTAAAGAACCCTTTACTTTGTTGCTGGTGAAATCTCCTGTCCTCCAACCTTAAAGGATGCCCCGAGTCCTTTGTACTGCCCGTGGGATGAATAGTTCTTTTGAAAGCTCCTTGTATTGTCCCCGAATATATTTGTATATAGTTATCATATCCCCTCTTAGACGCCTCTTTTCTAATGTAAATAAATCTAATTTAGCTAGCCTCTCCTCAAATTAGATTGTCCATCCCCTTTATTAATTTGGTGCTCTTCTCTGCACTCTCTCTAATTCCATAATGCCTTTTTGGCGCCCAAAATTGTACTCCATATTCAAGGTGTGGTCTTACTAATGCTTTGTAAAGGGGCATAATTATGTTAACTTGGCTGCCATCCATTGCCCGTTTAATGCAAGATAAGATCTTGTTCGTCTTTGCAGCTACTGCAGGACTTTGGGCACTATTGCTAAGCCTGCAGTCTACAAGCACTCCTAAATCCTTCTCCATCAAGGATTCCCCAATTTATCCCCATTTAATTTGTAAGTCGCCTTTTTATTTTTGCATCCCAAATGCATAACCTCACATTTATCTGTATTAACCCTCATCTGCCATTTACCTGCCCACGCTTCCAGTCTCTCCAAGTCCTTCTGGAGAGAAGTTACACCCCCCTATTGATGTCAGGCTTACAGGTTTGTAATTCCCCGGTTGTGATCTAGCTCCCTTTTTAAATATAGGCACCACATCTGCTTTACGCCAATCTTGTGGTACTGAGCCTGTGGCAATGGAGTCCTTCATATTAAATGTAATGGTTTGGCTACTGTTGAACTTAACTCATTAAGAACTCTTGGATGTATACCATCGGGGCCAGGTGCCTTATTTACTTTTATCAAGCCACCTATGAACTTCTTCCCCAGTTAACCAATTTTTCATTAATATGGAGCTTGTGGCTTCCTCCTGCGGCACTACTATTGAAATTGATTCTCCCCCTGTAAACCCAGAGAAAGAATTTAATACCTCTGCTTTTTCCTCATCTCCAATAATCTACCTGCTCATCTCACACTGTAAGGATACTATATTTAATTTTCAATTTTTTTGTTATTAAGGTAAATAACTTTTTAGAGGTGATATTACTTGCTATTGCAATCCTTTTTTCATTATCCATTTTTGCTAATTTGATTGCCCCTTTGCAATTTTTGTTACATTCCTTATAATTCTGATACGATGTCTCCGTCCCTTCTGACTTCAAGAATCTAAACACCTTCCTCTTCTTGTCCATTTCCTCCCCTACCTGATTATTTAGCCACATTGGTTTTGACTTATTTCTTTTATACTTATTACCCAAGAGTATACACTGATAAGTGTGCTTTTCTAACAATGTTTTAAAGACTGTCCATTTATCTTCTACATTTTTCCTGCAAAAACATCATCCCATTGCATTCCTTGGAGTTTAGACCTCAGTTTATTAAAATCTGCTTTTCTAAAGTTTAATGTCTTTTTTGATCCCAAGTAATCTGTTTTTTGATCATTTATTTCAAATGAGACCATGTTATGATCACTGTTTCCAAATGTTCCAGGACTTGAATATTTGTTATTATTTCTACATTGTTTGATATGACTAAATCCAGTATGCCCCTCTCCTGGTTTGTTCCTCAATAATTTGGGTCATATAATTGTCTTTAAGCACCGCCAAAAACCTGTTTCCTTTTGCTGTAATGCTAATCTCATTGCCCCAGTCTATGTCTGGATAATTAAAATCACCCATAATGCAAACATCACCCAGTTTTGATGCCTTCTCCATTGAGAAGTCCCTGACACTGACAGACTGAGGGAGCCTCTCTCCCTTGAACATGTTCAGTCTGTCGGGATGCTGTGTGGGTGACTGAGCTGTATGTACACTGTGCGAGCATCCTTTAGAGACTGCGCACTCCGAGCGTGGCATTGTGCGCCTGTGCCCTTCAAGGGTGCCCATGTGTCTCATTTTGTGGAATGAGCTGGGAGGCTTGTCATTAAAACAGTGAACACGCCTCCAGCTCGTGTTATGTGGACCTCATAACATGGCCAATGTGATATTAGCCCCTGATACGTACACACCCCACCCCACCCACTCCCCTCGTGTTCGCTGCAGGATGACTCCAGTGCAGACTGTATTAAGAGCAGTTTAATAGCGTGTCACGCTGCAGAGCTCGGCGCAGAGACACGTGACATGTTCCAGCCGTGCGGTCATGCCGCCGGCACCTTCTGCTTCTCGTGTTTAAAAAAAACTTTGCCTTAAATTTGCCAGTTTGTGGGAGTCAGAGGCGCGGGTCGGGGCAGGACAGACACGCGGGTGGGGGAGGGGACGGGAGAGATGGGGGAGGGTCCCAGCACATAGGTGACGTCGCAGCGTCTGCTCAGACCACACGTTACAGTCTTTGAGCCCAGAGCAGCCTCTGTCAGAAATCAAGAACAAATGGAAAAATGAAAATGTGTCCAACCCGCGGCGAAGGAGGGAGGCGCGATGCGTCGAACCTGCGGTGAAGGAGGGAGGCGCGATGCGTCGAACCTGCGGTGAAGGAGGGAGGCGCGATGCGTCGAACCCGTGGCGGAGGGAGGCCGGATGCGTCCAACCCGCGGCAGAGGGGAGACGCGATGCGTCCAACCCGCGGCGGAGGAGGGAGGCGCGATGCGTCCAACCTGCGGAGGAGGGAGACGCCATGCGTCCAACCCACAACGGAGGGAGGAGCGATGTGTCCAACCTGCGGAGGGAGGCGCAATGCGTACAACCCGCGGCGGAGGAAGCGAGACGCGGCCGCGTGCACACGTTACGACTTCTTGGTCTCATGTGTACTCCTCCTCTTCAAATCGTTCAGATCCACAGGTTTGAAGGCTGCGGGACACAGAGAGAGAGAGAGAGAGCGTCTCAGAGTAACAAGCACACGCGGGGACCCCCGGGGCAGGACCGTCTCCCGTGTCACAGCACTTACACTTCAAGCCGCTGTTGGGGTTTTTTCTCTTTCCCACGTATTCCTCCACCAGCCCCCTGTCCGCGCCGGACACCTGGTTCCTCAGGTCCCTCTCCACACACTGCCACGCTGCCGGGACACGGGAGACAATGTTACACACGTGTACCAACCGTGCTCCTCCCACACCCCGCTGAGCTACACCGCGCGCTGCGTCATCATGACAGGGGGGGCACACCGCGATCTGGCATCCCCGTGACGGGGGCACACCGCGCGTTGCGTCACGGTGACAGGGGGAGACTGCATGTTGGCGACGTGTACACGAGGAGGGAGTGTTACACACACGGGCACATTTCGCACCTTCATAGATGAATCGCACGTTCTCTTCGTGAGCCGGAGTGAAGATCTCGCTGCTGCTCGGGGGAGCGGTGTTACTCGCCGGACGCTTCCCGTTATAAACCACGCGGGACACTGGGGAGCTGAAACACCAAGTGTCACACACAGGAGAGAGACCCCAGGCATCCCGCTGCAAGCCAGAGACCCCCAGACATCCTACTGTAAGGAGGGGGGGGTGGGGAAGGGAGTGGGGAGAAAGAGGGGAGAGGGGGAAGGGAGGAGGGGGAAGGGGAAGAGAGGGGGAAGGGAGGGGCGGGAGGAGGGGGGGGAGAGGGAGGGGGAAGAAGAGAAGAGAGGAGGGGGAAGAAGAGAAGAGAGGAGGGGGAAGAAGAGAAGAGAGGAGGGGGAAGAGAGAGGAGGGGGAAAGAAGAGAAGAGGGGAGGGGGAAGAAGAGAGGAGGGAGGGGGGAAGAGAGAGGAGGGGAAGGGGGAAGGGGAAGAGGAGAGGGAGGGAAGAGAGAGAGAGGGGGGGGAGGGGGAGAGAGAGAGGAAGAGAGAGAGAAAGATAAGGGGAAAGAGGAGGGGGGGGGAAGGGGGGAAAGAGAGGGGGGGAAGGGGAAAGAGGAGAGAGAGGGGGGGAAGAGGAGAGAGAGGAGGGGGGAAGAGGAGAGAGAGGAGGGGGGGAGAGGAGAGAGAGGAGAGGGAAGAGGAAGAGAGAGGAGAGGGAAGAGGAGAGAGAGGGGGGAAGAGGAGGAGAGGGGGGGAAGAGGAGAGAGAGGGGGGGAAGAGGAGAGAGGGGGGGAAGAGGAGAGAGAGGGGGGGAAGAGGAGAGAGAGGGGGGGGAAGAGGAGAGAGGGGGGAAGAGGAGAGAGAGGGGGGGAAGAGGAGAGAGAGAGGGGGGGAAGAGGAGAGAGGAGGGGGGGAAGAGTGAGAGAGAGGGGGGGAAGAGGAGAGAGGGGGGGGGGAAGAGGAGAGAGGGGGGGGGAGAGGGAGAGAGGGGGGGGAGAGGGAGAGGGGGGAGAGGAGGAGGGGGGGAAGTGGTGAGAGGGGAAGTGAGAGAGGGGGGAAGAGGAGAGAGGGGGAAGTGGAGAGAGGGGGAAGAGGAGAGTGAGGTGAGAGGAGGGAGGGGGGGGAGGGGATAGGAGAGAGTGGTGGGGGGTGGGGAAGGGGAATAGTGTGTTGTGGTTTTGGTGGGAAGGGGAAAGAGA
>NC_134504.1:12474120-12526678 GCF_040206685.1 Ascaphus truei
CCCCGCCGTGACCCTGCGGTCACCCTCAATCACCCCACCGTGATCCTGCGGTCACCCTCAATCACCCCACCGTGATCCTGCGGTCACCCTCAATCACCCCGCCGTGATCCTGCGGTCACCCTCAATCACCCCGCCGTGACCCTGCGGTCACCCTCAATCACCCCGCCGTGATCCTGCGGTCACCCTCAATCACCCCACCGTGATCCTGCGGTCACCCTCAATCACCCCACCGTGATCCTGCGGTCACCCTCAATCACCCCGCCGTGATCCTGCGGTCACCCTCAATCACCCCGCCGTGACCCTGCGGTCACCCTCAATCACCCCGCCGTGACCCTGCAGTCACCCTCAATCACCCCGCCGTGACCCTGCAGTCACCCTCAATCACCCCGCCGTGACCCTGCAGTCACCCTGCCGTGACCCTCCGGTCACCTCCAGTCACCGTGGACTCCCTGTACGTGGTATCCGGCTCTGCGGGGCGTCAGATACCGGGGACCCCCTGTACGTGGTATCTGGGTCTGCGGGGACCTCCTATACGTGGCATCTGGCTCTGCGGGGACCCCCTGTACGTGGTACCTGGCGCTGCGGGGACCCCCTGTACGTGGTACCCGGCGCTGCGGGGACCCCCCTGTACGTGGTATCCGGCGCTGTGGGGACCCCCCTATACGTGGTATCCGGCGCTGCGGGGTCCCCCCTATACGTGGTACCCGGCGCTGCGGGGTCCCCCCTATACGTGGTACCCGGCGCTGCGCGGCGTCCCACTTTCACATTTCATGGTTCCGCCATCGCGACAGAAATACATTAAAGGCGATAAATCCCGGGTAATAATAACCCCCCAAATCACACTAACCCAGGGGGGAGGGCAACTGCAGTCCCCGAGGGCCACCAACAAGTTAGGTATTAGGGTATCCCTGCTTCAGCACAGGGGGTGCAGTCGTCGACAGCCTCCGAGCCACCTGTGCTGAAGCAGGGATATCCTGAATACCTAACCAGGTGGTGGCCCTTGGGGACTGGAGTTGGTCACCCCGGCACCCTGTCACAGCCCCCCGGCTCATGCTTCTCACCCCCAAACGCCCCCAGCAGCACCTTCTGGTAGAACGGGGGGGGCCCGGCGTTGTCCTGGGACAGACGGTCTCGCACAGTGTCGTAGATCGCAAACCGTGTCATGGAATACGTGACCTGCAGCGGAGAGACAGTGAGAGGGGGGGAGAGCAGAGAGGGACAGCGAGGGGGGGTGGGGGGGAAGAGAGGTACAGCGACGGGAGGGGGGGAAAGAGAGGGACAGCGAGGGGAGGGGGGGAAAAGAGAGGGACAGCGAGGGGAGGGGGGAAAGAGAGGGACAGCGAGGGGAGGGGGGGATGAGAGGGACAGCGAGGGGGGGTATGAGGGACAGCGAGGGGAGGGGGGGTATGAGGGACAGCGAGGGGAGGGGGGGGAAAGAGGGACAGCGAGGGGGGGGAAGAGAGGGACAGCGAGAAGAGGGGAAGAGAGGGACAGCGAGGGGGGGGGAGAGGGACAGCGAGTGGGGGGGGGGGGGAAGAGAGGGACACGAGGAGTTGGGGGTGCAGACACGAGGAGTTGGGGGTGCAGACACGAGGAGTTGGGGGTGCAGACACGAGCAGTTGGGGGTGCAGACACGAGCAGTTGGCGGTGCAGACACGAGCAGTTGGGGGTGCAGACACGAGGGGTTGGGGGTGCAGACACGAGGAGTCGGGGGTGCAGATACGAGGGGTTGGGGGTGCAGGAGAGGGGGACCCTCACCTGTCTGAAGAGAGAAGCGCTGAGCCCGTTATACAGCGCCAGGAAACCGTCGTTCCGGATAACTGTGACCGCCATCCCGGTCATACGCATCTTCACCTCCTGCTGCGTCTGCAGGTGCACCTGGGGGGGGATCAGAGAGCAACATGAGGGAGGGGGGGGAGAGGGGAGTGTACGAGGTGAGAGAGGGGAGTGCGAGATAAAAAGTGAGTATGGAGGGAGAGGGAGTGTAGGAGGTAAGTGGGGGGGAGAGTGCACGAGGTAAGAGGGGGGAAAGGAGAGCGTGTACGCGGTTAGAGGGGGGCAGAGAGGAGAGCGTGTACGAGGTAGGGGGGAGAGGAGAGAGTATACGAGGGGGGGTATACAAGGTAAGAGGGGGAGCAGAGAGGAGAGCGTGTACGAGGTAAGAGGGGGGAGAGGAGAGTGCGTACGAGGTAAGAGGGGAGGGAGGAGAGTGCACGAGGCAAGAGGGGGGAGAGTGTACAAGGTAAGAGGGGGGAAAGTGTACAAGGTAAGAGGGGGGAGAGTGCACAAGGCAAGAGGGGGGGAAAGTGTACAAGGTAAGAGGGGGGAGAGGAGAAAATGTACAAGGTAAGAGGGGGAGAGTGCACGAGGTAAGAGGGGGAGAGGGGAGAGTGTACGAGGTAAGAGGGGGGAGGAGAGAGTGTACAAAGTAAGAGGGGGGAGAGGAGTGTGTACGAGGTAAGGGGGGAGAGTGCAAGAAGTAAGAGGGGGGAGAGGAGAGAGTGTACGAGGTAAGAGGGGGGAGAGTGCACAAGGTAAGGGGGGGGAGAGTGCACAAGGTAAGAGGGGAGAGGGGACACGAGGTAAGAGGGGAGAGAGGAAAGTGTGTACGAGGTAAGAGGGGGGAGAGTAGAGAGGAAGGAATGGTCACTACCTCCTAGTGAACCAGCACAAGCTTGATGGATAAAAAATATATTTTATTGCAAAAAGCTGGACATCATGATAAAAGCTCTGACGCGTTTCATCCCTTACAAGGGACTTTATCAAAGCAGCAGGTGATTCTTTGATCCACGGAGGAGGCGGTATCCAGCTGATACACGCCGGAAAGCACTGCACGCTGGTTCCCCGGTCTCAGCACAGCTGATTGCTTCCTGGACGCGGCTCCAGGACGACCTGTGCGTGGATACGCACCATCATTTGGGCCCCCAGATCAGCACAGCCGGTTGCAGAGACGCAGCTCCAATACCATATACACCGGTGAGCAGAGGGGCTGGCTCGCAAGCCAGACAGCAGTGCAGCGGCGCTTTCTGCCGGTATATCGTGTAGGAGCGTCATACACGTGGGATTTCCAGCAGCTGTGTACCCGTTAGCCGTTCATGGATCATTACGGGATACAACTTCAGTCCACAGTTCAGCCGGAGGGGTTGGCACTGATACCAGTCGGTTAAGGTTAGCATTATTGGGACATATATGGGTCACAGTTGGTGTGACGGCGGTTACATTTTTCTGTGCCTCTCGTCCACATTTGCACATTAACCCCCGACTGGTTTGATTATATCATTAGAGCCACCCCAGATTTATACCATATGCACTTTATACCTTATACCTGCTTTGAGACTCCAATCCTAGCTACACCTGGACAGTGATTGCATATCACAATACATATGATTGTTTAGCATTTGGATCACAGGAGTTCACTCTCCATCTCTTCTGGATAAAGAGGGGGGAGAGAGTGCACGTGGTAAGAGGGGGGAGAGTGTGCACGAGGTAAGAGAGGGGGAGAGGAGAGAGTTTACGATGTAAGAGGGGGGGAGTGCACATGGTAAGAGGGGGAGAGGAGAGTGTGTACGAGGTAAGAGGGGGGAGAGTGCATGAAGTAAGGGGGAGAGTGCATGAGGTAAGAGGGGGGAGAGGAGAGAGTGTAAAAGGTAAGAGGGGGAGAGAGTGCACGAGGTAAGAGGGGGGAGAGAGTGCACGAGGAAAGAGGGGGGAGAGACTGCACGAGGTAAGAGGGGGGAGAGACTGCACGAAGTAAGAGGGGGAGATGAGTGTGTACGAGGTAAGAGGGGGGAGAGGAGTGTGTACGAGGTAAGAGGGGGGAGAGAGTGCACGAGGTAAGAGGGGGGAGAGACTGCACGAGGTAAGAGGGGGGAGAGACTGCACGAGGTAAGAGGGGGAGAGGAGTGTCTACGAGGTAAGAGGGGGGAGAGAGTGCACGAGGTAAGAGGGGGGAGAGAGTGCACGAGGTAAGAGGGGGGAGAGAGTGCACGAGGTAAGAAGGGAATGTGACGGTGAAGGGATCCCCAAGCCACCAATTAAAGCATTATGCCCAGCTTGGGGCACCTGAGTCATAAAAGGTGACTGTGAAGTGTCAGTTCTGCAGTCCTGAAAACGTATGATACAGTGTGTGAAATGTGCCCCTGAGCTATATTGGGGAATTGTGAGTGTCAGCTCTTCAGCCCAATTGTGGTACATAACTGTTGGTATAATAAAGATGTATGTGGTTTTACTGTTCCAGGGGTGCCAGCCAGCGGGGATGTGCAGGGCGTGAGTTTCAGGGGTGCCAGCCAGCGGGGATGTGCAGGGCGTGAGTTTCAGGGGTGCCAGCCAGCGGGGATGTGCAGGGCGTGAGTTTCAGGGGTGCCAGCCAGCGGGGATGTGCAGGGCGTGAGTTTCAGGGGTGCCAGCCAGCGGGGATGTGCAGGGCGTGAGTTTCAGGGGTGCCAGCCAGCGGGGATGTGCAGGGCGTGAGTTTCAGGGGTGCCAGCAAGCGGGGATGTGCAGGGCGTGAGTTTCAGGGGTGCCAGCCAGCGGGGATGTGCAGGGCGTGAGTTTCAGTGGTGCCAGCCAGCGGGGATGTGCAGGGCGTGAGTTTCAGGGTGACTTTACGGTAAAATGTTGTCAGGGTGTGTTTGGGTAGACGGGGGCCACTGTTGTGGGTTACCCCGAAACCTGTACTCAGGAACCCCCCCAGATTCCTGAGGACATGAGTAACACAGATCACTGGACAAAATCCCCCCTAGAACGGTTTGCAGCTCACCGCCAAATCCCCCTGCTTCAGCACAAACCAGGACAGTAAAACCGGGCAGGGAACTGAATTACATTAAAGGTTCTCGGAATATGCCCAAACCCGAGACCCCAGTGTGGGGTTCAGTACATCTCTTACCAGGGATAAGGTGAAGAGAGTTATAGGGGTTTTAAGTTAAAATGTAGAGTGTCAGCTCTGCAACCCAGCAAGGGTGGCGATACTGCAAATGTATTAAAAATGCCTGTGTCTCGCCCCCTAGGGATAAGGGGGCGAGAGTAATGCTAGGTATCAGCAGTATAAGTCAGGTAACAGGGATCCCCCGAGTCATAGTGGGCAAATGTATTATAAAAAATTGATGCACTAAAGCTACCCTAGTTTATCTGTGTTGACATTATAGACAGAAGGGGATTCTCCTTCATTCAGTCCAGAACAGGAGATGACACTTAGGGTGTGTAATACTGGGCTTTGAAATGCTTAGCAGGAAGCCTCTGGGAGGAAGCAATGCATAATTTAGACTTCTGAGCACCCCTGCTAACTTGATCCCCCTGTGTCTGGGACTGACAGGCTAAGGTGTTAAGTGGGAGGGGGAGAGGTGAACAGTTTGTCCTGACAGATGTCCAGGGAAGTAAGCTTGGCTAGGTATACTAAGCGGCTGAAGTGCGAAGTTGGCACATGCTCGCAGCGTACATTGAAGCTTCTGCCAGGCTACCTGAAGTACTGGCAGAGCGTCCCCATAGGTGAGATTAGTAATTCCCACGCAGTGGTTGGCTGCACAGCATAAGGATAGTCTTTGTGTGTCTATAAAGATTCGTGCAGCCAATCAGAGATCGGTTCCATCTAAGCTCCATCATGTAAAGAAGATTCCATGGTAACTAAGGATTGTACATCGGAAGATTCCATGGTAACTAAGGATTGTACACCGGAAGATTCCATGGTAACTAAGGATTGTACACCGGAAGATTCCATGGTAACTAAGGATTGTACACCGACCGCTTCAAAAGTCGTCCTGTGGACATTTTATTCCATCTGATCCCATCCCAGTAAGTGTTATTCGTGATATTTTTGTAATTCAAGTTGTGTGTTCTTTATGTAAATAAATCACAATTTATTTTATCGCACGTTTTATTCAATCAAGGATCCAGACATTAATGTGTTAAAAAGCTTGGTCTACCGTGACAGGGGGAGAGGAGAGGGGGGAGAGGAGAGAGTGCACGAGGTAAGAGGGGGGAGAGAGTGCACGAGGTAAGAGGAGGGAGAGAGTGCACGAGGTAAGAGGGGGGAGAGAGTGTACGAGGTAAGAGGGGGGAGAGAGTGCACGAGGAAAGAGGGTGGAAAGAGTGCACAAGGAAAGGGGGGGAGAGAGTGCACAAGGAAAGAGGGGGGAGAGAGTGCACGAGGAAAGAGGGGGTAGAGAGTGCACGAGGTAAGAGGGAGGAGAGTGTACGAGGTAAGAGGGGGGAGAGTGTAAGAGGGGGGGAGTGCACGAGGTAAGAGGGGGGGAGAGTGCACGAGGTAAGAGGGGGGGAGAGTGCACGAGGTAAGAGAGGGGGAGGAGAGAGTGTACAAGGTAAGAGGGGGGGGAGAGTGTACGAGGTAAGGGGGGAGAGAGTGCACGAGGTAAGAGGGGAGAGAGAGTGCACGAGGTAAGAGGGGGGAGAGAGTGCACGAGGTAAGAGGGGGGAGAGAGTGCACGAGGTAAGAGGGGGGGGGAGAGTGCACGAGGTAAGAGGGGGGGGAGAGTGCACGAGGTAAGAGGGGGGGGAGAGTGCACGAGGTAAGAGGGGGGGAGAGTGCACGAGGTAAGAGGGGGGGGAGAGTGCACGAGGTAAGAGGGGGGGAGAGTGCACAAGGTAAGAGGGGGAGAGAGTGCACGAGGTAAGAGGGGGGGGAGAGTGCACGAGGTAAGAGGGGGGGGAGAGTGCACGAGGTAAGAGGGGGGAGAGAGTGCACGAGGTAAGAGGGGGGAGAGAGAGCACGAGGTAAGAGGGGGAGAGTGCACGAGGTAAGAGGGGGGAGATAGAGTGCACGAGGTAAGAGGGGGGAGAGAGAGTGCACGAGGTAAGAGGGGGGAGAGAGTGCACGAGGTAAGAGGGGGGGAGAGTGCACGAGGTAAGAGGGGGGGAGAGTGCACGAGGTAAGAGGGGGAGAGAGTGCACGAGGTAAGAGGGGGAGAGTGCACGAGGTAAGAGGGGGGAGAGTGCACGAGGTAAGAGGGGGGAGAGTGCACGAGGTAAGAGGGGGGAGAGTGCACGAGGTAAGAGGGGGAGAGAGTGCACGAGGTAAGAGGGGGGGAGGAGAGTGTGTACAAGGTAAGAGGGGGGAGAGTGCACGAGGAAAGAGGGGGGGAGAGTGCACGAGGTAAGAGGGGGAGAGAGTGCACGAGGTAAGAGGGGGAGAGAGTGCACGAGGTAAGAGGGTGGAGAGAGTGCACGAGGTAAGAGGGGGGAGAGAGTGCAAGAGGCAAGAGGGGGGAGAGAGTGCACGAGGCAAGAGGGGGGAGAGAGTGCACGAGGTATGAGGGGGTAGAGGAGTGTGCACGAGGTAAGAGGGGGAGAGGAGTGTGCACGAGGTAAGAGGGGGAGAGAGTGCACGAGGTAAGAGGGGGGAGAGAGTGCACGAGGTAAGAGGGGGAGAGAGTGCACGAGGTAAGAGGGGGAGAGAGTGCACGAGGTAAGAGGGGGAGAGAGTGCACGAGGTAAGAGGGGGGAGAGAGTGCACGAGGTAAGAGGGGGTAGAGAGTGCACGAGGTAAGAGGGGGGGAGAGTGCACGAGGTAAGAGGGGGAGAGAGTGCACGAGGTAAGAGGGGGAGAGAGTGCATGAGGTAAGAGGGGGGGAGGAGAGTGTGTACAAGGTAAGAGGGGGGTAGAGTGTACGAGGTAAGAGGGGGGGAGAGTGCACGAGGTAAGGGGGGGGAGAGTGCACAAGGTAAGAGGGGGGGGGGGGAGAGTGCACAAGGTAAGAGGGGGGAGAGAGTGCACGAGGTAAGAGGGGGGAGAGAGTGCACGAGGTAAGAGGGGGGGAGGAGAGTGTGTACAAGGTAAGAGGGGGGTAGAGTGTACGAGGTAAGAGGGGGGGAGAGTGCACAAGGTAAGGGGGGGGAGAGTGCACGAGGTAAGAGGGGGGGGAGAGTGCACAAGGTAAGAGGGGGGAGAGAGTGCACAAGGTAAGGGGGGGGTGAGTGCACAAGATAAGAGGGGGGAGAAGGGACAGTATAACGGGGCGAGGGAGGCGTTGTGTCACGTGTGCGTCAGTAAGGCCTCGTGTTCTCATTACTGAACCAAGGACTCAAAGGTCATTAAACAGCTCAGTACTAATTAACGTCCCGGGAGACTCGTTATGTCTGAGCACAGGGCCCGTCTCTCGCCCGCCCCCCAACGCCCTCATCCTGTGGGGTCTCTGGCAGCACAGCACGGAAAGGGTTATAGGGGACAGGCTTTGCATGACTGTACACACGGATATACACACACACACACACACCCTGGCACTGCACAATAACACATGGACACACACATTCCCTGACAATGCACAATAACACACACACACACACTCTCTGACACTGCACAACAACACACACACACACACACACACACATTCCCTGACACTGCACAATAACACACACACACATTCCGACACTGCACAATAACACACGGACACATTCCCTGACACTGCACAATAACACACACACACACGTTTCCTGACACTGCACAACGACACACACGCATTCCCTGACACTGCACAATAACACACAGATACACATTCCCTGACACTGCACAATAACACACAGATACACATTCCCTGACACTGCACAATAACACACAGATACACATTCCCTGACACTGCACAATAAGGCCGAGTCCATAGCAGGGGAGGCCGTGCTGAGGCGTGCGGACGCTCCGCGCTGAGCCCCTGCATCCTCAATGAGGATGCCTTGAGAGGGGGCTCACGCGAGCGTCCGCAGGCGTGCTGACGAGTTGGAGGTTTCAGCCGAGCGCCAAGCTGTTTTTCAGCGCGCTGTCGGCTGAAAACCTCCAATCACAGCACAGCAGCGTCAACGTCACGGCGCCGTGTCATTGACGTCAGTGCGTTGCGGGCGATTGGCCCAGCGACGTCACTGCCCCGCCTCCAACCACCTCCCCCCGGCTCCCTTTGCGCACGCTGGCTCGCCTGCAAGTCCGTGCAATCGCGCTGACTGAAGCAGGCGAGCCTCAGCATTAGCGCGCATCCGCTCTCCCCACACCTCTATGGCCTGGGCCTAACACACACATACACACATTCTCTGACACTGCACTACACACACATTCCCTGACACTGCACAACGACACACAAACACACACACATTCCCTGACACTGCACAATGACACACACACACACACACACACACACACACACACACACACACACACACACACATTCCCTGACACTGCACAATGACACACACACATTCCCTGACACTGCACAATGACACACACACATTCCCTGACACTGCACAATGACACACAAACACACACACATTCCCTGACACTGCACAATGACACACACACACACACATTCCCTGGCATCGCACAACGACACACACACACACACTGCTTGACACTGCACAATAACACACACACACACATTCCCTGACACTGCACTACACACACATTCCCTGACACTGCACAACGACACACAAACACACACACATTCCCTGACACTGCACAATGACACACACACACACATTCCCTGGCATCGCACAACGACACACACACACACTGCTTGACACTGCACAATAACACACACACACACACACATTCCCTGACACTGCACAATAACACACAAGCAGATACACAGAACTCTCAGTGCGACTGTGTGTCAGATTCAAATACACAGGGACACACTCCATAAAATATACCATATATTTGCTCAATGCGCGTGTCCCACCTCAATGCGCGTGTCCCACCTCAACGCTGAGTGAACGGGTTTTAGCTCGCGATTAATAAAGCCGGAACTATCCACACTGTGGAGCCCGCGCTGTCCCTCTCTGTGCTGCAGAAGTATATTCACATACACACACACACACACACAGCTGTCCCTCTCTGTGCTGCAGAAGTATATTCACATACACACATACACACACACATACACACAGCTGTCCCTCTCTGTGCTGCAGAAGTATATTCACATACACACACACACACACACATACACACAGCTGTCCCTCTCTGTGCTGCAGAAGTATATTCACATACACACACACATACACACACACACACACACACAGCTGTCCCTCTCTGTGCTGCAGAAGTATATTCATATACACACATACAGCGTGCACACTGCAGCAATCATATCTATATCTGCAGCGCTCACCCAGAGGATGTGATCAGCAGAGATATTTAATAACAAACCGTGCGGAAAAACCATACAAAGATTGAGCAACGTTTCGGACCCGCAGGGGCCTTTATCAGGCTGAGAAACAGGGCACAGGGCATTAATAGATATACACACATACACACATACATACATACATACATACACACACACACATACACACACACATACTGAGTCTGGCGCCAAGAGAAGCAATCAAGTAATAAAGTGTAATCCGGTGAGTGATAAAGCCGGCGGTAGGGAAGGGAAATGCGCACGTGCCAGGTGTCCATGAATGACATTGAACAGTAACGACGCTCGCAGGATCAGGACGGCACTCAGTACTATTCAATGTCGGCTGCAGGTTGCCGAGAAGAACCTAGAAAATAAAAGTCAGTAGAGGCGCCGTGCGCTCCAGACGCCTGCGATCGTCGCCCGCCGGTTCAATCATCAAATACTCGATGAACCGCGATACCACCTGTAATTGGGATTTAGCGGCCCATCTTATTAAATGCCCGCGTGGTGAGGCCTGGGTGGGAGAGACCACAAGGAAAGGTATGTCAGCAAAAGTCAACTTTTCCATGCAAAGTGCTCGAGCAGCCGGGTGCCACACATTTCGTACAAGCTGGGCACGCCAGCCAGGGGAGGGTGCAAATTACTGCGTATATACTCAAACCCCGCCGGGGTGGGAACAGGATACGGATCGTGAAAAAGAGGGAGGCATTGTGGGTACATGAAGCAGCATGTACCCTCATGGTCTGAATAAGGCCGAGTCCCCTGTGCCACTGACCGCGCGGTGCTTGACGAGGTAAATGATCGCTATTTAAATTTAGACGTCCCCGCTCACGCGGAGCGCTCGTGCACGGATGCTCGCGCACGCTCGGCGCTTAGATAAACAAAAAAAAAAAAACCTGTCTTTGAACCGCGCTCAGCTTGCCCGCAACGCCCCCACGCGTGCGCTTGCGAAATAGCCAGGACACCCGGCGCTCGTGCTTGGATTGTTGGTGATGTCACCGCTCTCAACAAGCATGAGCGCGGTCAGTGCCAGCGGGGACCCAGCCTAAAGCGTATGACCTTACCAATCTTTAAATTCCTCTCTAGGTGGACCCTGCAGTTATGGGCGTTATTGATTCTTGGGCTTATGGGATCAGCAGGAAGGATGGGAGGGGGCAGCAGGACTCCCTCTAATCTCTACCGCACTTTGATCCTTACGTTAGCCGTCACTGGTGGTCCACCTACCCTAGACAAGTGGTGTTTTGTGGTATACACCTAAGGGACACTGAGGTTAAGTCTGGTCCACTCTCTGTGCTTTGTGTGGTTCATTGTGTCCCTTTTGCTTCCCTACACTTCGTCTATATGCCCCCGGTTGCCCCTCTTCGGGGGTACGCGGCACTGAGGTCTCCCCCTGATAGTTGTGGCTGATTCTCTAGCCTGACGCGTTTGATACCCGTGTGGGGTTCCGTGTAGGTTTGGTTCATCGTGCACCTTGGATGATACTCCCTTCGCTCCTTAACATGTCACCACATTGATGGATTCCTGCCCTGCCCTCCCCTGTCCCACTTATGGACATGTTTGAGTTGTTTTTATTATGTATGTTCTGTTTTTATTGGAGATTATCAAGTTGGACGTTCAACATGCCGGTGCTCGGGTCCTGATTGTGAACGCCATCGCTAGCAGGAAGGGACGGGTACGAAGACGCGTTGTGATAACTGGTTACATTCCATGGACTTCCTTTGTGCGCACGCAACGCATACCGCTGCCATGGACGCTCCTTATGGTTGTGGGGGGATGCGCGCGCCAATTGGTGCGAGAGTGAACCAATCAGGACACTATCTCCACGCATGCGCAAAGTAGTACCTAGCGACACGGCACTAAGGACGCCAGCCGCAGTGCGTGAACCGGCGGGCGACGATCGCAGGCGTCTGGAGCGCACGGCGCCTCTACTGACTTTATTTTCTAGGTTGTTCTTCTCAGCAACCTGCAGCCGACATTGAATAGTACTGAGTGCTGTCCTGATCCTGCGAGCGTCGTTACTGTTCAATGTCATTCATGGACACCTGGCACGTGCGCATTTCCCTTCCCTACCACCGGCTTTATCACTCACCGGATTACACTTTGTTACTTGATTGCTTCTCTTGGCGCCAGACTATGTATGTATGTGTGTGTGTGTATGCGTGTGTGTATGCGTGTGTGTATGCGTGTGTGTATGCGTGTGTGTATGCATGTATGTATGTATGTATGTATGTGTGTATGTATGTATGTATGTATGTATATATGTATGTATATATGTATGTATGTATGAACACCCTACACTGTCTCCCCGTGTATATATTACTGTCACAGGAGACCAGGCAATTGACACCTTTTTACGAGGATCATGCATTGCGCAAAACAAGTTAATGAAATAAATTATAAATTTATTCACAGGAAAAGGTGTACACACAATGTTACACAAACTACGTGAAAAAAGACACTTACTGGGGGTCTGGGGGTGAAAACTACACTTTCCTTGACCTATCCTGGAACAGAAATCAGCCCGCAGTTCCAGACACCCCGTCTCCCCTCTCCCCTCTCCCCTCTCCCCTCTCCCCTGATCTGGACTTGGTGCTTCGAATCTTACAGAACTTTACAGAACTGAAATCTGATTGGCGCAGGGGTTTATAATCCTTCCGCGTTTCGTTCCCAGAATACTACCCCCCGTATCAGAAGCGTGAGAACAGTCTCAGCAGCCAATCCGAGACAAACCGGCAGAAAAAAAACAGGGTTAGCTGGAAATCTGAATGAACCAAGGGGCATGTGCAACTTGGCACCTCTGTCCCTGGTCCCCTCAATGTCACCCGCGGTGACATGCTCCTGCCAGTCTGACAGAACAACTGGCAGGGTGCTCATCTTTTTCCTCTGCCCCTCCTTGATACCAAATGGCATGACACCTGACATCCGGGGTTCCCCTTTGATCCCTGATTGCTAGGCACACATCCTGGCTCCTATGCAAATGCTTAGGCTGACTGGGACTCAGCTGGACTCAGAGTCCCCCCCACAACCCAATACTGGTTCTGGGCTATATGGCACTAACTGGGGTACCCCTATGTTACCTAAGGATCCCTGCAGCTACAGGAACACTTTTCATCCCTGTGCCTCATTTTACTGTGCACAAAGCATACATGTACTTAACACACTTTGTTAATAAAATATACACTTTAAAATATCCTAAGTCTTTCTGGTATGGGGAATAGACTAAAAAGCTGCACTATTTCTTACGAGACATATTCCCCACACACTGTTGCATAGACTTAGAATGAATTCTAAGAATCCCCTCACATCCTTATAAATATGGTTGGAGCCCTCAGAACTCCTATACCGGTTCTGGGAGACCTGGGCATTCAATGAGTAACCCCCTTAACCTAGGGACCTCTTGACTGTTTCAGGGACACCTCATATTCCTATGCCCCTTTTTACCTTTCTGGTCTGTGCTGAAGCATGGTTGGAGCGCCTCAGAACCCCTATACAGGTTCTGGGTGACATGGGCATCCCCATTAACCTAGGGACCCCTTGACTGTTTCAGGAACACCTCACATCCCTATGCCCCTTTTACCTTTCTGGGCTGTGCTGAAGCAGGGACCCCTAGTGGTGAGCCGTGAAAGCATTTTCAAGAGGAGGTATTGCTGGAACCCTGTGCCTACATGTATCCAGGAATCACTTATGATTCCCGGGTACATTTTTGGTGTATCCAGCAACTCTGGACCCCGGCAACCTAGGCACATTCTGACAACACTTTCTCTGCAACCCCCTAATCCCCCCCCCCCCCCCCCTGAAACTCATACCACAGCAATCTCTGCTTGCTGGCATCCCTGGAAAGGTTAAAAAAAAAAAACATAAAATACTTTATTACAGCAAATTACAGGTTATGCATGTACAACCCTGGGCTCAAGAGCTGACTTATTGAACCCTTATTACAGATTAGGGGTAACCAAACAGGCTTAAACAATTACACCCTACACTGTCCCCCCATGTATATATATTACACCCTTCACCGTCTCCCCCGTGTGTGTATGCGTGCCTGTGTGATGGAGATAGAGATCACACATACTGTTCCCCCCCTGTGTGTGTATATGTATTATATGCATCTGATTCCCATGCTGTGCTTTAAAGCTGTTAGCAGCGAGCATTAGCTTATATGGGCTCCATGTAACAATGGTTTTTCAGACAAAAGGTGACACATTGTGTGCTCATTTGCATGTCATTTCCCAGAATCCCTTGCTGCAGTGGGAGCACTGTATGCTGGGGAAAATGGTGAAAGGCGGGGTGCAGACATGCCAAAACATGTGAATGTGCTCACAAGTGATATTTTAAATTTGCTATATATGTGTGTATGTCTATATGTGTATACATCCCGCACCACTGCCCCCCCCTGTGTATACATCACGCACCACCCTGTCCCCCCTGTGTACATACCACGCACCACCCTGTCCCCCCTGTGTATATATCACGCACCACCGTGTCCCCCCTGTGTATATATCATGCACCACCCTGTCCCCCCTGTGTATATATCACGCACCACCCTGTCCCCCCTGTGTATATATCACGCACCACCCTGTCCCCCCCTGTGTATATATCACGCACCACCGTGTCCCCCCTGTGTATATATCACGCACCACCCTGTCCCCCCTGTGTATATATCACGCACCACCCTGTCCCCCCTGTGTATATATCACGCACCACCCTGTCCCCCCTGTGTATATATCACGCACCACCCTGTCCCCCCTGTGTATATATCACGCACCACCCTGTCCCCCCTGTGTATATATCACGCACCACCGTGTCCCCCCTGTGTATATATCACACACCACCCTGTCCCCCCTGTGTATATATCACGCACCACCCTGTCCCCCCTGTGTATATATCACGCACCACCCTGTCTCCCCTGTGTACATATCACCCACCACCCTGTCCCCCGTGTATATATCACGCACCACCCTGTCCCCCCTGTGTATATATCACGCACCACCGTGTCCCCCGTGTGTATATATCACGCACCACCCTGTCCCCCCTGTGTATATATCACGCACCACCCTGTCCCCCCTGTGTATATATCACGCACCACCCTGTCCCCCCTGTGTATATATCACGCACCACCGTGTCCCCCCTGTGTATATATCACACACCACCCTGTCCCCCTGTGTATATATCACGCACCACCCTGTCCCCCCTGTGTATATATCACGCACCACCCTGTCTCCCCTGTGTACATATCACCCACCACCCTGTCCCCCGTGTATATATCACGCACCACCCTGTCCCCCGTGTATATATCACGCACCACCCTGTCCCCCCTGTGTATATATCACGCACCACCCTGTCCCCCCTGTGTATATATCACGCACCACCCTGTCTCCCCTGTGTACATATCACCCACCACCCTGTCCCCCGTGTATATATCACGCACCACCCTGTCCCCCCTGTGTATATATCACGCACCACCGTGTCCCCCGTGTGTATATATCACGCACCACCCTGTCCCCCCTGTGTATATATCACGCACCACCCTGTCCCCCCTGTGTATATATCACGCACCACCCTGTCCCCCCTGTGTATATATCACGCACCACCGTGTCCCCCCTGTGTATATATCACACACCACCCTGTCCCCCCTGTGTATATATCACGCACCACCCTGTCCCCCCTGTGTATATATCACGCACCACCCTGTCTCCCCTGTGTACATATCACCCACCACCCTGTCCCCCGTGTATATATCACGCACCACCCTGTCCCCCCTGTGTATATATCACGCACCACCGTGTCCCCCGTGTGTATATATCACGCACCACCCTGTCCCCCCTGTGTATATATCACACACCACCCTGTCCCCCCTGTGTATATATCACGCACCACCCTGTCTCCCCTGTGTACATATCACCCACCACCCTGTCCCCCGTGTATATATCACGCACCACCCTGTCCCCCCTGTGTACATATCACGCACCACCCTGTCCCCCCTGTGTATATATATCACGCACCACACTGTCCCCCCCTCACCTTGATCAGGTCCAGCGGGTGAGTGCAGCAGGCCGCCCCGCAGGACGCCAGGCCCCCGAAGTACCAGCGGGACACCCGCTTCTCCCCCATCTCCCCGCAGCTCTCACCCGAATCCGAGCGAGCCGGGCACGCCAAGGAACGGGGGGCGGGGCGAACAGCAGCCAATCACCGGGCCCGGCAGCTCAGGGGCCCCGCCTACTCTGCTTCCACACCACGTGCGCCGAACTCTTAAAGGGGCCGCACAGGGAACCACGTGGTGTGAGTAAGGTTACTAGCTGGGTCAGGGTCACCTGACTGTACCCCCTCATTAATTGGGCCTTGTAAATGGCAGACCGTATGCCAGTGTTTCCCAACAGGTCAGGTCTACAGGATATCCCTGCTTCAGCACAAATGACTGAGCCGCTGATTGACCTGCCTGTGCTGAAGCAGGGATATCCTGAAGACCTGACCTGTTGGAGGTTCCCTGAGGACTGGAGTTGGGAAACACTGCAGTATACACTGCACCGCACACATGTAGCGACTAGGCGCACTGACCGGGGGGAACCAGGATCACCCACTTCAGTGTTTCCACACGCGACAATATGAGATGTCTGTCAGTCAGTTTGTGTCTTCCAACCTTCTACTGCAGGGGGGGTTACAACTCCAGTCCTCAAGGGCCACCAACAGGTCAGGTTTTCAGGATATCCCTGCTTTAGCAAAGGAAGCTCAATGAGTGGCTCACTCTTCGACTGCACCACCTGTGCTGAAGCAGGGCTATAATGAAGACCTGTTGGGGGGTCTTGAGGACTGGTCGAGGACCCTTGCTCTTTAACCGATAGGATATGGTATCACTTAGTACTGCTACTTCTCTTTCGAACCATCCTGCCACACACAGGGCTGTGAGGGGGGGGGTACAGCGTGTGAGGGGGGGGTACAGCGTGTGAGGGGGGTTATGGCTGTGGCAGTGAGAGGGTTACCGTGTGTAGCTCACTGTAATGAGTGATATGAAGCAATGCTTCCTCTGGTCACTCATCATGTGACCGTTTCCCACCCGCAGCCACTGCGGGGGGAGGAATTATAAGCAGATAAAACTGCGAGTAAACAAATTTCCTGCCCCGCCAATTACCCAGAGTAAAGCCGCTCTATCCCCCACACCCCCCAAGTAAAGTCGCTCTATCCCCCCCACAGTAAAGCCGCTCTATCCCCCACACCCCCCAGAGTAAAGCCGCTCTATCCCCCATTGTAAAGCCGCTCTATCCCCCACACCCTCCAGAGTAAAGCCGCTCTATCCCCCATAGTAAAGCCGCTCTATCCCCCACACCCCCCACAGTAAAGCCACTCTCTCCTTCCCCCCCCAAGTAAAGCCGCACTCTCCAACCCAAGTAAATCGCACTCCCCACCCCCCCCCCCACCCCCCAAGTAAAGCCGCACTCTCCACCCCAAGTAAATCGCACTCCCCACCCCCCCCACCCCCCAAGTAAAGCCGCACTCTCCACCCCAAGTAAAGCCACACTCTCCACCCCCCCAAGTAAAGCCACACTCTCCACCCCCCCAAGTAAAGCCACACTCTCCACCCCCCAAGTAAAGCCGCACTCTCCACCCCCCCAAGTAAAGCCGCACAACCCACCCCCCCCCCCTCCCCCAAGTAAAGCCACACTCTCCACCCCCCACCCCCCCAAGTAAAGCCGCACTCTCCACCCCCCCAAGTAAAGCCGCACAACCCACCCCCCCCCCTCCCCCAAGTAAAGCCACACTCTCCACCCCCCACCCCCCCAAGTAAAGCCACACTCTCCACCCCCCACCCCCCCAAGTAAAGCCGCACTCTCCACCCCAAGTAAAGCCGCACTCCCCACCCCCCCAAGTAAAGCCACACTCTCCACCCCCCACCCCCCCCCCCCCCCAAGTAAAGCCACTCTCTCTACTCCCCAAAAGTAAAAAGTCACTCTCCCTCCCAGGGCCCCCCGGAGTGAAGCTGCTCTCTTGCCCCCTCCCCCCCATGCCCTTTGCACAGGTATCCGGCGCGGATAAGATATGGATTATCTGCGGGGCTCAGGTACGAGGGCCGCTCCCGGGAGCCGCTGCGGGGCTCAGGTACGAGGGCCGCTCCCGGGAGCCGCTGCGGGGCTCAGGTACGAGGGCCGCTCCCGGGAGCCGCTGCGGGGCTCAGGTACGAGGGCCGCTCCCGGGAGCCGCTGCGGGGCTCAGGTACGAGGGCCGCTCCCGGGAGCCGCTGCGGGGCTCAGGTACGAGGGCCGCTCCCGGGAGCCGCTGCGGGGCTCAGGTACGAGGGCCGCTCCCGGGAGCCGCTGCGGGGCTCAGGTACGAGGGCCGCTCCCGGGAGCCGCTGCGGGGCTCAGGTACGAGGGCCGCTCCCGGGAGCCGCTGCGGGGCTCAGGTACGAGGGCCGCTCCCGGGAGCCGCTGCGGGGCTCAGGTACGAGGGCCGCTCCCGGGAGCCGCTGCGGGGCTCAGGTACGAGGGCCGCTCCCGGGAGCCGCTGCGGGGCTCAGGTACGAGGGCCGCTCCCGGGAGCCGCTGCGGGGCTCAGGTACGAGGGCCGCTCCCGGGAGCCGCTGCGGGGCTCAGGTACGAGGGCCGCTCCCGGGAGCCGCTGCGGGGCTCAGGTACGAGGGCCGCTCCCGGGAGCCGCTGCGGGGCTCAGGTACGAGGGCGGCTCCCGGGAGCCGCTGCGGGGCTCAGGTACGAGGGCCGCTCCCGGGAGCCGCTGCGGGGCTCAGGTACGAGGGCCGCTCCCGGGAGCCGCTGCGGGGCTCAGGTACGAGGGCGGCTCCCGGGAGCCGCTGCGGGGCTCAGGTACGAGGGCCGCTCCCGGGAGCCGCTGCGGGGCTCAGGTACGAGGGCCGCTCCCGGGAGCCGCTGCGGGGCTCAGGTACGAGGGCCGCTCCCGGGAGCCGCTGCGGGGCTCAGGTACGAGGGCCGCTCCCGGGAGCCGCTGCGGGGCTCAGGTACGAGGGCCGCTCCCGGGAGCCGCTGCGGGGCTCAGGTACGAGGGCCGCTCCCGGGAGCCGCTGCGGGGCTCAGGTACGAGGGCCGCTCCCGGGAGCCGCTGCGGGGCTCAGGTACGAGGGCCGCTCCCGGGAGCCGCTGCGGGGCTCAGGTACGAGGGCCGCTCCCGGGAGCCGCTGCGGGGCTCAGGTACGAGGGCCGCTCCCGGGAGCCGCTGCGGGGCTCAGGTACGAGGGCCGCTCCCGGGAGCCGCTGCGGGGCTCAGGTACGAGGGCCGCTCCCGGGAGCTGCTGCTGCTACGCAGCGTAATTAACAGGTCAGCACAGAGCCCCAAGAACCAGTTATTCCAGCAGCTCCCAGGGAGCACGTAGTGTAGGTGAGAGGCAGCAGGAAGAGCGGGACTGGCGCAGGAAGAGCGGGACTGGCGCAGGAAGAGCGGGACTGGCGCAGGAAGAGCGGGACTGGCGCAGGAAGAGCGGGACTGGCGCAGGAAGAGCGGGACTGGCGCAGGAAGAGCGGGACTGGCGCAGGAAGAGCGGGACTGGCACAGGAAGAGCGGGACTGGCACAGGAAGAGCGGGACTGGCACAGGAAGAGCGGGACTGGCACAGGAAGAGCGGGACTGGCACAGGAAGAGCGGGACTGGCACAGGAAGAGCGGGACTGGCACAGGGTCTGATCCTGGCAAAGCACAGAGACACGCCGCGGGGAGAGACTGCACAGAGACACGCCGCGGGGAGAGACTGCACAGAGACACGCCGCGGGGAGAGACTGCACAGAGACACGCCGCGGGGAGAGACTGCACAGAGACACGCCGCAGGGAGAGACTGCACAGAGACACGCCGCGGGGAGAGACTGCACAGAGACACGCCGCGGGGAGAGACTGCACAGAGACACGCCGCAGGGAGAGACTGCACAGAGACACGCCGCGGGGAGAGACTGCACAGAGACACGCCGCGGGGAGAGACTGCACAGAGACACGCCGCGGGGAGAGACTGCACAGAGACACGCCGCAGGGAGAGACTGCACAGAGACACGCCGCGGGGAGAGACTGCACAGAGACACCCCGCAGGGAGAGACTGCACAGAGACACGCCGCAGGGAGAGACTGCACAGAGACACGCCGCAGGGAGAGACTGCACAGAGACACGCCGCGGGGAGAGACTGCACAGAGACACGCCGCAGGGAGAGACTGCACAGAGACACGCCGCAGGGAGAGACTGCACAGAGACACGCCGCAGGGAGAGACTGCACAGAGACACGCCGCGGGGAGAGACTGCACAGAGACACGCCGCAGGGAGAGACTGCACAGACACGCCGCAGGGAGAGACTGCACAGAGACACGCCGCAGGGAGAGACTGCACAGAGACACCCCGCAGGGAGAGACTGCACAGAGACACGCCGCAGGGAGAGACTGCACAGAGACACGCCGCAGGGAGAGACTGCACAGAGACACGCCGCAGGGAGAGACTGCACAGACACGCCGCAGGGAGAGACTGCACAGACACGCCGCAGGGAGAGACTGCACAGAGACACGCCGCAGGGAGAGACTGCACAGAGACACGCCGCAGGGAGAGACTGCACAGAGACACGCCGCAGGGAGAGACTGCACAGAGACACCCCGCAGGGAGAGACTGCACAGAGACACCCCGCAGGGAGAGACCGCACAGAGACACGCCGCGGGGAGAGACCGCACAGAGACACGCCGCGGGGAGAGACCGCACAGAGACACGCCGCGGGGAGAGACCGCACAGAGACACGCCGCGGGGAGAGACCGCACAGAGACACGCCGCAGGGAGAGACTGCACAGAGACACGCCGCAGGGAGAGACTGCACAGAGACACGCCGCAGGGAGAGACTGCGCAGAGACACGCCGCAGGGAGAGACTGCACAGAGACACGCCGCAGGGAGAGACTGCACAGAGACACGCCGCAGGGAGAGACTGCACAGAGACACGCCGCAGGGAGAGACTGCACAGAGACACGCCGCAGGGAGAGACTGCACAGACACGCCGCAGGGAGAGACTGCACAGAGACACGCCGCAGGGAGAGACTGCACAGAGACACGCCGCGGGGAGAGACTGCACAGAGACACGCCGCGGGGAGAGACTGCACAGAGACACGCCGCGGGGAGAGACTGCACAGAGACACCCCGCAGGGAGAGACTGCACAGAGACACGCCGCAGGGAGAGACTGCACAGAGACACGCCGCAGGGAGAGACTGCACAGAGACACGCCGCAGGGAGAGACTGCACAGAGACACGCCGCAGGGAGAGACTGCACAGAGACACGCCGCAGGGAGAGACTGCACAGAGACACGCCGCAGGGAGAGACTGCACAGAGACACGCCGCGGGGAGAGACTGCACAGAGACACGCCGCGGGGAGAGACTGCACAGAGACACGCCGCGGGGAGAGACTGCACAGAGACACGCCGCGGGGAGAGACTGCACAGAGACACGCCGCGGGGAGAGACTGCACAGAGACACGCCGCGGGGAGAGACTGCACAGAGACACGCCGCAGGGAGAGACTGCACAGAGACACGCCGCAGGGAGAGACTGCACAGAGACACGCCGCAGGGAGAGACTGCACAGAGACACGCCGCAGGGAGAGACTGCACAGAGACACGCCGCAGGGAGAGACTGCACAGAGACACGCCGCAGGGAGAGACTGCACAGAGACACGCCGCAGGGAGAGACTGCACAGAGACACGCCGCAGGGAGAGACTGCACAGAGACACGCCGCAGGGAGAGACTGCACAGAGACACGCCGCAGGGAGAGACTGCACAGAGACACGCCGCAGGGAGAGACTGCACAGAGACACGCCGCGGGGAGAGACTGCACAGAGACACGCCGCGGGGAGAGACTGCACAGAGACACGCCGCAGGGAGAGACTGCACAGACACGCCGCAGGGAGAGACTGCACAGAGACACCCCGCAGGGAGAGACTGCACAGAGACACGCCGCAGGGAGAGACTGCACAGAGACACGCCGCAGGGAGAGACTGCACAGAGACACGCCGCGGGGAGAGACTGCACAGAGACACGCCGCGGGGAGAGACTGCACAGAGACACCCCGCGGGGAGAGACTGCACAGAGACACGCCGCAGGGAGAGACTGCAGAGAGACACGCCGCGGGGAGAGACTGCACAGAGACACGCCGCGGGGAGAGACTGCACAGAGACACGCCGCGGGGAGAGACTGCACAGAGACACGCCGCGGGGAGAGACTGCACAGAGACACGCCGCGGGGAGAGACTGCACAGAGACACGCCGCGGGGAGAGACTGCACAGAGACACGCCGCGGGGAGAGACTGCACAGAGACACCCCGCGGGGAGAGACTGCACAGAGACACGCCGCAGGGAGAGACTGCACAGAGACACGCCGCAGGGAGAGACTGCACAGAGACACGCCGCAGGGAGAGACTGCACAGAGACACGCCGCAGGGAGAGACTGCACAGAGACACGCCGCAGGGAGAGACTGCACAGAGACACGCCGCAGGGAGAGACTGCACAGAGACACGCCGCAGGGAGAGACTGCACAGAGACACGCCGCGGGGAGAGACTGCACAGAGACACGCCGCGGGGAGAGACTGCACAGAGACACGCCGCGGGGAGAGACTGCACAGAGACACGCCGCGGGGAGAGACTGCACAGACACGCCGCAGGGAGAGACTGCACAGAGACACCCCGCAGGGAGAGACTGCACAGAGACACGCCGCAGGGAGAGACTGCACAGAGACACGCCGCAGGGAGAGACTGCACAGAGACACGCCGCGGGGAGAGACTGCACAGAGACACGCCGCGGGGAGAGACTGCACAGAGACACCCCGCGGGGAGAGACTGCACAGAGACACGCCGCAGGGAGAGACTGCAGAGAGACACGCCGCGGGGAGAGACTGCACAGAGACACGCCGCGGGGAGAGACTGCACAGAGACACGCCGCGGGGAGAGACTGCACAGAGACACGCCGCGGGGAGAGACTGCACAGAGACACGCCGCGGGGAGAGACTGCACAGAGACACGCCGCAGGGAGAGACTGCACAGAGACACGCCGCAGGGAGAGACTGCACAGAGACACCCCGCAGGGAGAGACTGCACAGAGACACCCCGCAGGGAGAGACTGCACAGAGACACCCCGCAGGGAGAGACCGCACAGAGACACGCCGCAGGGAGAGACTGCACAGAGACACGCCGCAGGGAGAGACTGCAGAGAGACACGCCGCAGGGAGAGACTGCACAGAGACACGCCGCAGGGAGAGACTGCACAGAGACACGCCGCAGGGAGAGACTGCACAGAGACACGCCGCAGGGAGAGACTGCACAGAGACACGCCGCAGGGAGAGACTGCACAGAGACACGCCGCAGGGAGAGACTGCACAGAGACACGCCGCAGGGAGAGACTGCACAGAGACACGCCGCGGGGAGAGACTGCACAGAGACACGCCGCGGGGAGAGACTGCACAGAGACACGCCGCGGGGAGAGACTGCACAGAGACACGCCGCGGGGAGAGACTGCACAGAGACACGCCGCGGGGAGAGACTGCACAGAGACACCCCGCAGGGAGAGACTGCACAGAGACACGCCGCAGGGAGAGACTGCAGAGAGACACGCCGCGGGAGAGACTGCACAGAGACACGCCGCGGGGAGAGACTGCACAGAGACACGCCGCGGGGAGAGACTGCACAGAGACACGCCGCGGGGAGAGACTGCACAGAGACACGCCGCAGGGAGAGACTGCACAGAGACACGCCGCGGGGAGAGACTGCACAGAGACACGCCGCAGGGAGAGACTGCACAGAGACACCCCGCAGGGAGAGACTGCACAGAGACACGCCGCAGGGAGAGACTGCACAGAGACACCCCGCGGGGAGAGACTGCACAGACACGCCGCAGGGAGAGACTGCACAGAGACACGCCGCAGGGAGAGACTGCACAGAGACACGCCGCAGGGAGAGACCGCAGAGACACCCCGCAGGGAGAGACCGCACAGAGACACGCCGCAGGGAGAGACCGCACAGAGACACGCCGCAGGGAGAGACCGCACAGAGACACGCCGCAGGGAGAGACCGCACAGAGACACGCCGCGGGGAGAGACTGCACAGAGACACGCCGCGGGGAGAGACTGCACAGAGACACGCCGCGGGGAGAGACTGCACAGAGACACGCCGCAGGGAGAGACTGCACAGAGACACCCCGCAGGGAGAGACTGCACAGAGACACGCCGCGGGGAGAGACTGCACAGAGACACCCCGCGGGGAGAGACTGCACAGAGACACGCCGCAGGGAGAGACCGCACAGAGACACGCCGCAGGGAGAGACTGCACAGAGACACGCCGCAGGGAGAGACTGCACAGAGACACGCCGCAGGGAGAGACTGCACAGAGACACGCCGCAGGGAGAGACTGCACAGAGACACGCCGCAGGGAGAGACTGCACAGAGACACCCCGCAGGGAGAGACTGCACAGAGACACGCCGCAGGGAGAGACTGCACAGAGACACGCCGCAGGGAGAGACTGCACAGAGACACGCCGCAGGGAGAGACTGCACAGACACGCCGCAGGGAGAGACTGCACAGAGACACGCCGCAGGGAGAGACTGCACAGAGACACGCCGCGGGGAGAGACTGCACAGAGACACGCCGCGGGGAGAGACTGCACAGAGACACGCCGCAGGGAGAGACTGCACAGAGACACGCCGCAGGGAGAGACTGCACAGAGACACGACACGCCGCAGGGAGAGACTGCACAGAGACACGCCGCAGGGAGAGACTGCACAGAGACACGCCGCGGGGATAGACTGCACAGAGACACGCCGCAGGGAGAGACTGCACAGAGACACGCCGCGGGGATAGACAGCACAGAGACACGCCGCAGGGAGAGACCGCACAGAGACACCCCGCAGGGAGAGACTGCACAGAGACACGCCGCAGGGAGAGACTGCACAGAGACACGCCGCAGGGAGAGACTGCACAGAGACACCCCGCAGGGAGAGACTGCACAGAGACACCCCGCAGGGAGAGACTGCACAGAGACACCCCGCAGGGAGAGACTGCACAGAGACACGCCGCAGGGAGAGACTGCACAGAGACACCCCGCAGGGAGAGACTGCACAGAGACACGCCGCAGGGAGAGACTGCACAGAGACACGCCGCAGGGAGAGACTGCACAGAGACACCCCGCAGGGAGAGACTGCACAGAGACACGCCGCAGGGAGAGACTGCACAGAGACACGCCGCGGGGAGAGACTGCACAGAGACACGCCGCAGGGAGAGACTGCACAGAGACACGCCGCAGGGAGAGACTGCACAGAGACACGCCGCCGGGAGAGACTGCACAGAGACACGCCGCAGGGAGAGACTGCACAGAGACACGCCGCAGGGAGAGACTGCACAGAGACACGCCGCAGGGAGAGACTGCAGAGACACGCCGCAGGGAGAGACCGCACAGAGACACCCCGCAGGGAGAGACCGCACAGAGACACGCCGCAGGGAGAGACCGCACAGAGACACGCCGCAGGGAGAGACCGCACAGAGACACCCCGCAGGGAGAGACCGCACAGAGACACGCCGCAGGGAGAGACCGCACAGAGACACGCCGCAGGGAGAGACCGCACAGAGACACGCCGCAGGGAGAGACCGCACAGAGACACGCCGCAGGGAGAGACTGCACAGAGACACGCCGCGGGGAGAGACTGCACAGAGACACGCCGCGGGGAGAGACTGCACAGAGACACGCCGCAGGGAGAGACCGCACAGAGACACGCCGCAGGGAGAGACTGCACAGAGACACGCCGCGGGGAGAGACTGCACAGAGACACGCCGCAGGGAGAGACTGCACAGAGACACGCCGCAGGGAGAGACTGCACAGAGACACGCCGCAGGGAGAGACTGCACAGAGACACGCCGCGGGGAGAGACTGCACAGAGACACGCCGCGGGGAGAGACTGCACAGAGACACGCCGCAGGGAGAGACTGCACAGAGACACGCCGCAGGGAGAGACTGCACACCGCACACACAGCAGGGAGAGACTGCACAGAGACACGCCGCAGGGAGAGACTGCACACTGCACACACAGCATGGAGAGACTGCACTGCATGGAGAGACACCCCGCAGAGAGAACACACAAACACTGCTCCGCAGACCGCAGGGAGACACCCCATGCTCTGCACACTGCAGTGAGAGAACTGCCGTGCTCCGCCCACACACACTAGGGAGAGACACACCGTGACACACACACACACACACACACACACACACACACACACACACACACTGCAGGGAGACCATCCGTGCACCGCACACTGCAGGGAGAGACCAGCCGTGTTCTGCGCGCACACTGCATGGAGACACGCCACGCTCCGCACACAATGCAGGGAGACACGCCACGCTCCGCACACACTGCAGGGAGACACGCCACGCTCCGCACACACTGCAGGGAGACACGCCATGTTCCACACACACTGCAGGGAGACACGCCACGCTCCGCACACAATGCAGGGAGACACGCCATGTTCCACACACACGTGCCTGTGAGCACACTAGATCGGTCCGTGGGTCACTATACACCAAACCCTGTTGGTGACCCAAAGACAATTTATGTGGATGTCCGCGCTGTCCCAAATGATTTAAACTGCAAAATTCTCTTGCTGCCATCCGTAGGGGAACACCACGATCTCCTGTAGTGTGAGCTCGCAGGAGGGAAAATACAAACGGAAAACGTGCACTGAGTAGAAGAATATAAACTTGAATGCAATAAAAAAAAAAAGTCACAAGGTTGACTAACAATTTAATCAATAAAATAATGTGAACAATTACCCGACCTTACACCTGCTGTACAAACCAAAGTTTCTGAATGTCACTCTGCTATATCATCCTGGATGGCCCTCCGCCGCCTTAAACTCAACATGGCTAAAACAGAGCTCCTCATACTTCCTCCCAAACCTGGCCCTACTACCTCCTTCCACATTACTGTTGGAACTACGATCATTCACCCAGTAGCCCAAGCACGCTGCTTAGGGGTCACACTCGACTCCTCTCTCACATTCAGAACGTTTCGAAAACCTGTCGCTTTTTCCTCCGCAATATCACAAAGATACGCCCTTTCTTCTGTTGCTCGGCTGCTAAAACTCTGACTCGGGCCCTCATTCTCTCCCGTCTCTGCTACTGTAACCTCCTGCTGTCCGGCCTTCCTGCCTCTCACCTGTCTCCCCTACAATCTATCATAAACGCTGCTGCCAGAATCACTCTACTCTTTCCAAAATCTGTCTCAGCATCTCCCCTGCTGAAATCCCTCTCCTGGCTTCCGATCAAATCCCGTATCACACACTCCATTCTCCTCCTCACTTTTAAAGCTTTACACTCTTCTGCCCCTCCTTACATCTCCCCTTAATATCTCACTATACCCCCCTCTGCTCCTCCTTACATCTCATCCCTAATTTCTCGCTATGCACCATCCCGACTCTTGCGTTCTGCTCAAGGATGTCTTCTCTCTACCCCCTTTGTATCTAAAGCCCTCTCCCGCCTTAAACCTTTCTCACTTACTGCCCTGCACCTCTGGAATGCCTTTCCCCTCAATACCCGACTAGCACCCTCTCTATCCACCTTTAAGACCCACCTGCTTAAAGAAGCATATGAATAGCACTGTGGATTATACTGGACACGTTACATAAAGCTTGGCCCCCTGCAGATGCATTTACCAGAACTCCCTCCTACTGTCTCTGTACGTTCTCCCTACCTACCAATTAGATTGTAAGCTCCTCGGAGCAGGGACTCCTCTTCCTTAATGTTACGTTTATGTCTGAAGCACTTATTCCCATGACCTGTTATTTATATTATCTGTTATTTATTTGATTACCACGTGTATTACTACTGTGAAGCGCTATGTACATTAATGGCGCTATATAAATAAAGACATACAATAATGACAAAGCGCGCAGTGCGAAACGCGTAGAGGTTCGAGGGGCCGCTACGTGAGCTTCTATCAGTTGGAGGATTCTATAGCCAACCACGCACTTCGGGTCCGAACCTGCGCCATCTTAACCGACAGCTATAGCGCCGGATCTCCCGGTCACCTGTCTCAGGCCACAGCTAGTCCACCTTGTGGGACTTTCTTATTGCCGAAACATCTATATTCTGCTACTCAGTGCACTTTTTCTGTTTATCCTGTTAACCTATCACATGACACATGGTCCCCACATGCCGTCACCTCTGCCAAGCGCCGTACCGAGACTAACTGGCGCAGAGCCACATCTAAAAAGGGGAACGGCAGCTTGATTTTGGGAGACAGAGCAGGACGTTTACACACCGAGGGGAATCAGATACAACACGAGGGTCACAGAGAGCAAACTGTGTAAGAGTTTAATGTATAAAACAAGATTAGATAACATAACATGATACCACGGGGAGAGACTCAGGTCTCACTCACATACACGGCACAGCGGGAGGGCAGGCGTGATGTGTGGAGGAGAGAGAGAGACTCGCGTCTCCCCCACATACACGGCACCGCGGGAGGGCAGGCGTGATGTGCGGAGGAGACTCGCGTCTCCCCCACATACACGGCACCGCGGGAGGGCAGGCGTGATGTGCGGAGGAGAGAGACTCGCGTCTCCCCCACATACACGGCACAGCGGGAGGGCAGGCGTGATGTGCAGAGGAGGAGAGACTCGCGTCTCCCCCACATACACGGCACCGCGGGAGGGCAGGCGTGATGTGCGGAGGAGGAGAGACTCGCGTCTCCCCCACATACACGGCACCGCGGGAGGGCAGGCGTGATGTGCGGAGGAGAGAGACTCGCGTCTCCCCCACATACACGGCACCGCGGGAGGGCAGGCGTGATGTGCGGAGGAGAGAGACTCGCGTCTCCCCCACATACACGGCACCGCGGGAGGGCAGGCGTGATGTGCGGAGGAGAGAGACTCGCGTCTCCCCCACATACACGGCACCGCGGGAGGGCAGGCGTGATGTGCGGAGGAGAGAGACTCGCGTCTCCCCCACATACACAGCACCGCGGGAGGGCAGGCGTGATGTGCGGAGAGACTCGCGTCTCCCCCACATACACGGCACCGCGGGACGGCAGGCGTGATGTGCGGAGGAGAGAGACTCGCGTCTCCCCCACATACACGGCACAGCGGGAGGGCAGGCGTGGCTTCCTTTACGGCTTCATCTCCACGGCTGGGAGGGAATGTTCCCACCACTGTTGCGTGCTGCAGGGGTATTAATCATTGTGAAATCTGCCCCCAACTCCTCCAGTTATGTATAAACAAGAGTCTCTCCTGTGAGGGTATCCCCACCCCCTCAAGAAAGCAGCCACGGTCAGGGAGACACCTTGCCCAAGTGTTCCTGTATCCCCGGAGCCCCTGGCATGACCCGCATAGAACAGAGTCCGGGCACATTACTCCAGCACCACCTTCCCCCCCGCGGCCTCCAGAGCGACCTTCATCTTTTCCGCCTCGTCCTTGGAAACACTTGTTCTGATCTCCTGGGGCAGAGACTCAACCAGCTTCTTGGCCTGTTAAAATAAAAAAAAAACAGCGGCAACACCGTCATAATAAAACCCGAAGACTGCACGAGCGTGCGCCCCCCAATCCAAAAACGCGAGTACCGGTGGGGGGGGGGGGGGGAAAGGATAGGCTCAAAGGTGAGGGAGGATCGGTTCGCGGGGGATGGAGGGGAGGGAGACCGGCTCTCACCTGCACCAGGTTCAGCCCCTGCACACAGTTCTTCACTTCTTTGATTAGTTTCACTTTCTCCGCAGCGTTAAACTCCGTCAGCTTCACCGTGAAGTGACTCTTCTCCGTTTTCACCGGAGCGTCCTCCTCTTCCGCTGCCTGCGTGGAAAACATGGTCAGATGGAACTTCGCAACCCCCAGACCGGGAGACTCCCTCCCCTCCCCCCCCCCCATGCCGTGCAGATACCTGAGCTGGCAACGCAGACCCCGCTGCTCCCGGCATTACTGCCCCCATCGGCATCATCCCAACATCCTGAATCTTCAGCGTTTTCTATAGAGGGCAGAGAGCAGAGTTTGTGATCCTGAGAGAAGAAGATCTCATACACGGGGCAAAGATCCACTGGTCGTGGGAGCATTAATAATAAAAAGCACTGGTACTGTGATACAACAAGAACAGAAACCTAATACACCAGGCAAGCACAGACACAAAGATACAATATCTCTCCAAGCCCCGCGCCCGCCACATTATCTGGTATACACCCTCAATTAGCAGTGATCTGAGAACATTAACAGCCATACTGCTATCAGTATACCTAGCACTGTGCGGGGACGATGTGGGCCGCAGATCTCATCCAAGTGCCAGTAAAAGGGGAGCCCATAAGAAATGCGCCCTACTGCCAGCTGGACGCTATCTTCCCCCCCCCCCCCTACGGAGCTCAAGCCCACATCACATTGGAGACATGCTTCCCCCTGTCCCGCTCTGTACCCGTAGCAGCTCGTTCAGGTCGGAGATCTCCAGTAGGGTGAGGCCAGCGATCTGTTCCACCAGCTGACAGATTTTGGGAGGGTATTCCTTGGGTGTGTTGTCTAGAGCGGGTAAGGCCAGGGCTTCATTCCTCAGATTACTGGACGTCCTGAGCGACCTCACTGCACACACTGCCGACATCTCAGGTCTGCATGGACACGGAGAACAGCGTTACCCGTGGGGCCCGACTACCGTCCCACAGCGTGAGCAGTTACAGGTATCCCCCCCTCCCTCCAGGGGTGAACAGTGACAGGTATCCCCCCCCCTCCAGGGGTGAACAGTGACAGGTATTCCCCTCCCCCCCCCCCGGGGTATGCAGTGACAGGTATTCCCCCTCCCCCGGGGTATGCAGTGACAGGTATTCCCCCCCCCTCCAGGGGTGAACAGTGACAGGTATTCCCCCCGACCCCTCCAGGGTGTGAGCAGTGACCAGTATCCCACATCCCCCCCGGGTGAGCAGTGACCGGTATCCCACTCCCCCCGGGTGAGCAGTGACCGGTATCCCCCTCCCCCCGGGTGAGCAGTGACCGGTATCCCCCTCCCCCCGGGTGAGCAGTGACCGGTATCCCCCTCCCCCTGGGGTGAGCAGTGACAGGTATGCCCCCCGGGGTGAGCAGTGACCGGTATCCCCCTCCCCCTGGGGTGAGCAGTGACAGGTATCCCCCTCCCCCTGGGGTGAGCAGTGACAGGTATCCCCCTCCCCCTGGGGTGAGCAGTGACCGGTATCCCCCTCCCCCTGGGGTGAGCAGTGACAGGTATCCCCCTCCCCCTGGGGTGAGCAGTGACAGGTATGCCCCCCGGGGTGAGCAGTGACAGTTATCCCCTCTCCACGAGCTGTTACCGGCGCAGGGCGGAGGCCGCAGCCCGCACTCTCAGGCGGCAGCAGCAACGGGCGGCGGGCAGCATCGTCTCTGCGGGTCCGGTTGCCCGTGGCGGGTGTCAGGGCTCCAGCTGCGGGACCGTTGCTCCGGTTCTCTCACCACCAGCGGCACATGGGAGTCCTCCACACTGTGACCTACCCGGCATGCACCGCGCACGGCGCAACAAGGACAACTTTATCAGTCTGACAGGCTCCAGGAAGCGCATGCGCAACCCGAGTCCCCGGCGAGAGCGGCACCGAAATTGCAGCAGCAAGCGGCCATGTTTGTTGTGGCAAGGTGGTTACCTTGGCCTCTCATTAACCCTTTCACATGCATTGCAGGCCTCTCTGGCCATGAAAGGAGTTCAAAGCCCTGTTTATTTACAAACTCTCCCACCCATGGCAGTGGTCGCCCTGAACCATCCAATAAAGGGGTTATGTGCTTGCCAGTCACTCAGGGCAGCGATTTGTCAACTTTAAAACGCCGCAGGATACAAAAAGGGAGTTGTTTAACCTTACTCTCCACACCAGCCCAACACCACCCACCACGCCAGCACCACCCACCACGCCAGCACCACCCACCACGCCAGCCCAACACCACCCACCACGTCAGCCCAACACCACGGACCACCCCAGCACCAGCCACCACGCCAGCCCAACACACCCACCAGCCCAACACCACGCCAGCCTAACACTACCCTCCACCCCAGCCCAACACCACCCACCACGTCAGCCCAACACCACGGACCACCCCAGCACCAGCCACCACGCCAGCCCAACACACCCACCAGCCCAACACCACACCACCCACCAGCTCAACACCACACCAGCCCAACACCACCCACCACCCCAGCCCAATACCACCCATCACCCCAGCCCAGCACCACCCACCACGCAAGCCCAACACCACCCACCACCCCAGCCCACCACCCACCACACCAGCCCAACACCACCCACCACACCAGCCCAACACCACCCACCACACCTGCCCTACACCACGCCAGCCCAACACCACCCACCACGCCATCCCAACACCACGGACCACCCCAGCACCACCAACCACGCCAGCCCAACACACCCACCAGCCCAACACCACACCAGCCCAACACCACCCCCCAGCCCAGCACCACCCACCACGCAAGCTCAACACCACCCACCACCCCAGCCCAACACCACCCACCACACCAGCCCAACACCACCCACCACCCCAACACCACCCATTAGCCCAACACCACGCCACCCAACACCACCCACCATGCCAGCCAAACACCACCCACCACCCCAGCCCAACACCACCCCAGCACCACCCACCATGCCAGCCCAACACCACCCTCCACGCCAGCCCAACACCACCCACCACCCATTAGCCCAACACCACCCATTAGCCCAACACCACGCCACCCAACACCACCCACCATGCCAGCCAAACACCACCCACCACCCCAGCCCAACACCACCCCAGCACCACCCACCACGCCAGCCCAACACCACACCCAGCCCAACACCACCCACCACGCCAGCCCAACCAGCAGTGCCAGGCCTCTTAGATAGGATAGGATTTCCTAGGGGGGTCCTAGTTGAGCTAGGGGCCCGGGGAGGTAGGCAGGCAGGGGCAGAAGCCAGGGCTAGGGTAGAGCAGCCTAGGGTTCTGTTCCTAGACAAGCTGGGCAGGGCACATAGTACAGATCAGCCTGTGCTTCCAGGTGACCTGCATCCTCTGCATAAGAATACCTATGGAGTTTCAGCAGAGGTGGAAGACAGTGTAGAGAGGAAGGCAAAGGGGGGGGGTCAATCTTCATCCTTCAGAATGGCCTCTGTGAGTTTTTCAGGGTGCCATTCAGGATGAGGAATGCTCTGGCTACCTCCCACCGCCTGGTCAGGACACTAGAGAGAGTGCAGAGGTATGTAGGGACATACAGGGAGAAGATAGTTGGCTTTAGGCAGTATCTTATGCTATATGGTTAGCAGGCTTGGCATTATTTGATCAAAGGATGTAACCAAAAGTCTCCTTTGTTTTATAGATTTAGTTTTAACTATGTATATTTATTTCCTCACTTATTGCTATCCCAATGGGAGAAGCGCAGGGATTAACTTTCTGTCATTGCATGATGAACATGGCCATCTGTGCTTGGAGAAGACCTTTGGCTTGGTCCGAGACGATTCTTCTGGCCACGGATGCGTGAGTCATTGGAGCGACACTGTCGCCGGTGCTCAAGGTGCCTCCAGCGCAAGACTCTCCCTACCAGAGCCGCACCCATGGCTCACCTGAAGAGCTCGGGCCCCATGGACTTACTATGCATGGACTTCTTGTGTATTGAGCCCGACAGCCGAGGTATCGGTAATGGGCTGGTCATCACGGACCACTACACCCTGTACGCCCAAGCCTTTCCAACTAAGGATCAGAAGGCTATTACGCTGGCCAAAATATTATGGGAGAGATACTTGGTCCATTACGGCCTCCCAACCCGGCTACACTCAGATCAGGGCAGACTTTGAAAGCCAACTTATCCGGGAACTGCTTGTTACTGGACATAACCAAGTCGCGGACAACTCCTTATCACCCAGAGGGAGATGCACTACCGGAGAGGTTCAATTGGAACCCTCCTGGACATGCTTGGGACTCTGAAAGGAGCGCAGAAGACGGAGTAGAGAAGGCATGTAGAGCCTCTGGTGCATGCTTATAACTGCACTCGCCATACTTCCTCATGTTTGAGCGAGAAGCACGGCTTCCAGTAGATGTGTGTCTGAGGGTATCAACTGATAGGGTACCCAATATGACGCACTTCCGCTATGTGCAAAGGCTTCAAGAGAATCTGCAGCAAGCCTACCAGCTAGCGGAGAAGGCTGCCGCTCACTTAAACGCCAATAACAAGAGGCGATAGGACCACAAGGTCAGACATCGGGAAATCCGCCCTGGAGACGCTGTGCTTCTCCGCAACCTCAGAATTCCCCGGGAAGCACAAACTAGCTGACCGTTGGCGTGACGGTGTATTTGACGTAGAGTCACAGATGCTGAGCCTCCTGGTCTATCGCATAAGAGACGCGGAGGGCCGGGTAAAGGTCTGGCACCGCAACCACCTCCCCATCCCACAGATGGGAGACAAGCCAGAAATACCGGCAGCACCCCTGGACGGCAAGCCAGAACAGTTAGAAGCTGATAATGAACCATCAGTGAGACCACCAAGGATCACACGGACGGTGATGGAACCGCCTCCCAAACAGTAGAGGATCCTATGGAGGGACCCTTTCAAAGGGGACGTAACCCCAAAGTTACGGAGGAGCTACGGGTAAAAGGCCCCAACGAACAATGCCGCCTAGGGCAGCTCCAATAAGCCAACCTCTGGATCCTAGAAGCCCATGCTTCGTTCCACAGAGACTATTCAGAGACAGTTATAGCCTCAATGGGAGAGGCTAAGCCTCAGGACTCTGTGTATTACCCCCAGAGGGAGTAGCTGGAGAACCGCTCAGATGGAGCCAAAGGGTTAGGCATCCTCCCAATAAGATGACCTATGATTATGTTGGGGCACCCCACTGGTCTCAGGATAAAATACGCTCAGTGATGTTCACCGAGCTGTATAATCTTATGTAAAGTCATACAATGTGATAAGATTGTACACACCCACTGCATTTTTATTGTGTAATTATATGTTGATGGTTACATTGTTCCCAAGCAGGGGGTGTTGGGGTTTTCACTAGGGGGAGGATGTAGCCATGTCTCCATTTGGCACCCTCCCTTCCTCCTCACTATGTTGCTCTGCAGGGGAACTACACTCCCCAGAATGCCCCAGGAGCTGGTCATGTGACACAGTACAGCCAATAGGGCTGCTAGAATCTCCTGAGGGGAGATTGGAACGTTGGGAGCACTTGAAGTGCAAGCTGACAGTTAGTTCAGTTGGAGCCAGGACTGAGACAGGGAAGATAAGATCTGGGTGTCAGGGTGCCACTGACAAAGTCATATTAACCCCCTTAGGTCCAAGATAGTTCCCAATCACCTAATTCGATTGTGGTTGCTTCAGGGAAACCCCTAGCTAGGGACATTCCCCATTAGCTGTATATATATTTAATTTATAGTGCCAGTGAAGACGCCATAGTGTGAAGCATAGGCTAAAGTGCACCAACGGTTAGCACTACCATACACACTTTTGGGTGGGCCTTGACATTTGGTAAAAGGACATCAGGTTATTGGTGCCAAGCACCCGTTGTACTGGGGTGGTGGTGTGGTGGTGGGTGGGTGTGTGTGTATATATATAGATATATATATATATAGTGGGGTAGTACTATTATATCCTGTTCAGTAAAACCTGCTAGTTTCTACTGGTTTGTGTTTATCATATTGTCCTGCACGGGGTTATCCCACATTGTTATGATCCCGCGCAGGTGGAGGCACTGCCGTCAACCGGATCAGGTACACCCCAGGCTCCCAGTAGCGGAGGCTCAGGCCTCCTGTGAGCCGCAGGTAACACACACACACCTTAGCCGCTATATCTCGCAGGTGGTGGGGGAAAGTGCGTTACATATATGTGGCAGGGATCCCACCAATGAATCCTTCCCCCATCCCTGACAAGTGGTTAGCAGACAGGTTACTTTCACACAGCTCAATAACGAGGCAATCTGATAATAGTTTATTATGGTGCGTTCCAACACAGCATGATGCCGAATACAGGCGAGAAAAACCCAGGACACCCCAGACACACAAGTGGCAAAGGTGGACAGTGCCATCACACCCCCAGTCATCACAGTACTAAACAGAGCACACTAAATGAAATCCACACACCAGACGGCAGCGTGTGTGACGTACACTGCGCGGTAATAATGACTCCACGTATACACATTGGATGGGTTGTTAGTATGTACTGCGGCCTCTTCTCTTCCCCTCCGGTAATAGATGTTCAACAGGACAGGTTAAAGAAAACAAAACTGCAACCACCATGGTCTGTTTGTGATAATAAAACCATTTCAATTCAAATGACATAAGCAGTGGCTATAATGGTGTTACTTGCTGCGCAGATTGGAGCAGCAGGCATACGCTCTTGTGATTCCACCCAAGAGGTGGCTGTATGAATGACCAGAACTAGAGAACGGTCTAATTATAAGCTATTCTAAAGCCAGCCCAGGTGTAAAGACACAGATCTGTTTACTAATAGAGAGTTAAACAACATGTCAGCACAAAGTACGGTGCCTGGATCTGGCTCCTCATTTCTCAGCGAGAAGGGGGTTAGAGCTGGTCCTGGGGGGCTGTGTTACAGAACTGGTCATTATGTGGGGGGCGGGGGGGGGACGGGACAGCGGCACAGATCTGGTCCTTGAGGGGGGGGGGGGGAGGGGGGGTTGATGACCGAGCTGGATTTGTGGGTTGTGGGAGGTGGTACAGAAAAGAGCCGTTGCATGAATCTAGTGTTTTACTACAGCAGGTCTGCTAGAGATTACATGCTTCACACGAGGGGGGGGGGGGGGGGGGCATGTAATGCCAGAAGTGGAGGAGCTTGGAGGGTTACATGTCCTGGCATCAGGACTCCAGGTGCTGGCATCAGTCAAAGGAGATGAGCTGGGCTTCACTTCTGCCACCACCCTGCTGCCCATGAGGTGCCTGCTGCTGCTGCTGGGGCTGCTGCTGGCCAGCTCCCACCGGCATCTGTAACAGAACTAGGAGGTTACCCACTGCGCCGACACCAAACCCACGGGTCACCCACAGACACTGGCACTTACCGGCTGATACATGGGCTGCTGACCGCCCAGGAAGGGCTGCTGAGAAGGCAGGTTGCTCAGAGCTGGATCCTGCCCGGGGAGAGTGGACATGAGGTTCTGAGGAGGGAAAATGGGAGCAGTGAGGAGGAGGAGAGGGAGCAGTGAGGAGGGGGAGAGGGAGCAGTGAGGAGGGGGAGAGGGAGCAGTGAGGAGGAGGAGAGGGAGCAGTGAGGAGGAGGAGAGGGAGCAGTGAGGAGGAGGAGAGGGAGCAGTGAGGAGGAGGAGAGGGAGCAGTGAGGAGGAGGAGAGGGAGCAGTGAGGAGGAGGAGAGGGAGCAGTGAGGAGGGGGAGAGGGAGCAGTGAGGAGGAGGAGAGGGAGCAGTGAGGAGGAGGAGAGGGAGCAGTGAGGAGGAGGAGAGGGGGCAGTGAGGAGGAGGAGAGGGGGCAGTGAGGAGGAGGAGAGGGAGCAGTGAGGAGGAGGAGAGGGAGCAGTGAGGAGGAGGAGAGGGAGCAGTGAGGAGGAGGAGAGGGAGCAGTGAGGAGGAGGAGAGGGAGCAGTGAGGAGGAGGAGAGGGAGCAGTGAGGAGGAGGAGAGGGAGCAGTGAGGAGGAGGAGAGGGAGCAGTGAGGAGGAGGAGAGGGAGCAGTGAGGAGGAGGAGAGGGAGCAGTGAGGAGGAGGAGAGGGAGCAGTGAGGAGGGGGAGAGGGAGCAGTGAGGAGGGGGAGAGGGAGCAGTGAGGAGGGGGAGAGGGAGCAGTGAGGAGGGGGAGAGGGAGCAGTGAGGAGGGGGAGAGGGAGCAGTGAGGAGGGGGAGAGGGAGCAGTGAGGAGGGGGAGAGGGAGCAGTGAGGAGGGGGAGAGGGAGCAGTGAGGAGGGGGAGAGGGAGCAGTGAGGAGGGGGAGAGGGAGCAGTGAGGAGGGGGAGAGGGAGCAGTGAGGAGGGGGAGAGGGAGCAGTGAGGAGGGGGAGAGGGGAGCAGTGATAAGGGGGAGAGGGAGCAATGAGTAGGGGGGAGAGGGAGCAGTGTGGGGAATAGAGAGCAATGAGGAGAGAGAGCAGTATGGAGGGGGAAAGGAAGCAGGAAGGAGGGGGAAAGGAAGCAGGAAGGAGGGGGAAAGGAAGCAGGAAGGAGGAGGGGGAAAGGAAGCAGGAAGGAGGATAGGGAAAGGAAGCAGGAAGGAGGAGGGGGAGATGGAGCAGTGTGGAGGATAGAGAGCAGTGAAGAGGATGAGGAGGAGAGGGGTCTGACTGTGGGGAACAGCTCCCATACACATCCCACCCAAACCCCACAGACAGCAGGGACAGGGACTGCTCCCACACACACATCCCACCCAAACCCCACAGACAGCAGGGACAGGGACTGCTCCCACACACATCCCACCCAAACCCCACAGACTGCAGGGACAGGGACTGCTCCCACACACATCCCACCCAAACCCCACAGACAGCAGGGACAGGGACTGCTCCCACACACACACCCCACCCAAACCCCACAGACAGCAGGGACAGGGACTGCTCCCACACACACACCCCACCCAAACCCCACAGGCGACAGGGACAGGGACTGCTCCCACACACACATCCCACCCAAACCCCACAGACAGCAGGGACAGGGACTGCTCCCATACACATCCCACCCAAACCCCACAGACAGCAAGGACAGGGACTGCTCCCACACACACATCACCACCCAAACCCCACAGACAGCAGGGACAGGGACTGCTCCCACACACATCCCACCCAAACCCCACAGACTGCAGGGACAGGGACTGCTCCCCCACACACATCCCACCCAAACCCCACAGACAGCAGGGACAGGGACTGCTCCCATACACATCCCACCCAAACCCCACAGACAGCAGGGACAGGGACTGCTCCCACACACACATCCCACCCAAACCCCACAGACAGCAGGGACAGGGACTGCTCCCACACACATCCCACCCAAACCCCACAGACTGCAGGGACAGGGACTGCTCCCACACACACATCCCACCCAAACCCCACAGACTGCAGGGACAGGGACTGCTCCCACACACATCCCACCCAAACCCCACAGACAGCAGGGACAGGGACTGCTCCCACACACATCCCACCCAAACCCCACAGACTGCAGGGACAGGGACTGCTCCCCCACACACATCCCACCCAAACCCCACAGACTGCAGGGACAGGGACTGCTCCCACACACACATCCCACCCAAACCCCACAGACAGCAGGGACAGGGACTGCGCCCACACTCATATCCCACCCAAACCCCACAGACAGCAGGGACAGGGACTGCTCCCACACACACATCCCACCCAAACCCCACAGACAGCAAGGACAGGGACTGCTCCCACACACATCCCACCCAAACCCCACAGACTGCAGGGACAGGGACTGCTCCCACACACACATCCCACCCAAACCCCACAGACTGCAGGGACAGGGACTGCTCCCACACACATCCCACCCAAACCCCACAGACAGCAGGGACAGGGACTGCTCCCACACACATCCCACCCAAACCCCAAAGACAGCAGGGACAGGGACTGCTCCCACACACATCCCACCCAAACCCCACAGACTGCAGGGACAGGGACTGCTCCCACACACACATCCCACCCAAACCCCACAGACAGCAGGGACAGGGACTGCTCCCACACACATCCCACCCAAACCCCACAGACTGCAGGGACAGGGACTGCTCCCACACACACATCCCACCCAAACCCCACAGACTGCAGGGACAAGGACTGCTCCCACACACACATCCCACCCAAACCCCACAGACAGCAGGGACAGGGACTGCTCCCACACACACATCCCACCCAAACCCCACAGACAGCAGGGACAGGGACTGCTCCCACACACACATCCCACCCAAACCCCACAGACTGCAGGGACAGGGACTGCTCCCACACACATCCCACCCAAACCCCACAGACAGCAGGGACAGGGACTGCTCCCACACACATCCCACCCAAACCCCACAGACTGCAGGGACAGGGACTGCTCCCCCACACACATCCCACCCAAACCCCACAGACTGCAGGGACAGGGACTGCTCCCACACACACATCCCACCCAAACCCCACAGACAGCAGGGACAGGGACTGCTCCCCCACACACATCCCACCCAAACCCCACAGACAGCAGGGACAGGGACTGCGCCCCACACTCATATCCCACCCAAACCCCACAGACAGCAGGGACAGGGACTGCTCCCACACACACATCCCACCCAAACCCCACAGACAGCAAGGACAGGGACTGCTCCCACACACATCCCACCCAAACCCCACAGACTGCAGGGACAGGGACTGCTCCCACACACACATCCCACCCAAACCCCACAGACTGCAGGGACAGGGACTGCTCCCACACACATCCCACCCAAACCCCACAGACAGCAGGGACAGGGACTGCTCCCACACACATCCCACCCAAACCCCACAGACTGCAGGGACAGGGACTGCTCCCATACACATCCCACCCAAACCCCACAGACTGCAGGGACAGGGACTGCTCCCACACACACATCCCACCCAAACCCCACAGACAGCAGGGACAGGGACTGCTCCCACACACACATCCCACCCAAACCCCACAGACAGCAGGGACAGGGACTGCTCCCACACACACATCCCACCCAAACCCCACAGACAGCAGGGACAGGGACTGCTCCCACACACACATCCCACCCAAACCCCACAGACTGCAGGGACAGGGACTGCTCCCACACACACATCCCACCCAAACCCCACAGACTGCAGGGACAGGGACTGCTCCCACACACATCCCACCCAAACCCCACAGACTGCAGGGACAGGGACTGCTCCCACACACATCCCACCCAAACCCCACAGACAGCAGGGACTGGGACTGCTCCCACACACACATCCCACCCAAACCCCACAGACAGCAGGGACAGGGACTGCTCCCACACACACATCCCACCCAAACCCCACAGACAGCAGGGACAGGGACTGCTCCCACACACACATCCCACCCAAACCCCACAGACAGCAGGGACAGGGACTGCTCCCACACACACATCCCACCCAAACCCCACAGACTGCAGGGACAGGGACTGCTCCCATACACACATCCCACCCAAACCCCACAGACAGCAGGGACAGGGACTGCTCCCACACACACATCCCACCCAAACCCCACAGACTGCAGGGACAGGGACTGCTCCCACACACATCCCACCCAAACCCCACAGACAGCAGGGACAGGGACTGCTCCCACACACACATCCCACCCAAACCCCACAGACAGCAGGGAGAGGGACTGCTCCCACACACATCCCACCCAAACCCCACAGACAGCAGGGACAGGGACTGCTCCCACACACACATCCCACCCAAACCCCACAGACAGCAGGGACAGGGACTGCTCCCACACACATCCCACCCAAACCCCACAGACAGCAGGGACAGGGACTGCTCCCACACACACATCCCACCCAAACCCCACAGACAGCAGGGACCGGGACTGCTCCCACACACATCCCACCCAAACCCCACAGACAGCAGGGACTGGGACTGCTCCCACACACACATCCCACCCAAACCCCACAGACAGCAGGGACAGGGACTGCTCCCACACACATCCCACCCAAACCCCACAGACAGCAGGGACAGGGACTGCTCCCACACACACATCCCACCCAAACCCCACAGACTGCAGGGACAGGTACTGCTCCCACACACACATCCCACCCAAACCCCACAGACAGCAGGGACAGGGACTGCTCCCACACACACATCCACCCAAACCCCACAGACTGCAGGGACAGGGACTGTTCCCACATACATCCCACCCAAACCCCACAGACAGCAGGGACAGGGACTGCTCCCACACACATCCCACCCAAACCCCACAGACAGCAGGGACAGGGACTGCTCCCACACACACATCCCACCCAAACCCCACAGACTGCAGTGACAGGGACTGCTCCCACACACATCCCACCCAAACCCCACAGACAGCAGGGACAGGGACTGCTCCCACACACACATCCCACCCAAACCCCACAGACAGCAGGGACAGGGACTGCTCCCACACACACATCCCACCCAAACCCCACAGACAGCAGGGACAGGGACTGCTCCCACACACACATCCCACCCAAACCCCACAGACAGCAGGGACAGGGACTGCTCCCACACACACATCCCACCCAAACCCCACAGACTGCAGGGACAGGGACTGTTCCCACATACATCCCACCCAAACCCCACAGACTGCAGGGACAGGGACTGCTCCCACACACACACCCCACCCAAACCCCACAGACAGCAGGGACAGGGACTGCTCCCCCACACATCCCACCCAAACCCCACAGACAGGGACAGGGACTGCTCCCATACACATCCCACCCAAACCCCACAGACAGGGACAGGGACTGCTCCCACACACATCCCACCCAAACCCCACAGACAGCAGGGACAGGGACTGCTCCCACACACATCCCACCCAAACCCCACAGACAGCAGGGACAGGGACTGCTCCCCCGCACATCCCACCCAAACCCCACAGACAGCAGGGACAGGGACTGCTCCCATACACACATCCCACCCAAACCCCACAGACAGCAGGGACAGGGACTGCTCCCACACACCCCACCCAAACCCCACAGGCGACAGGGGCAGGGACTGCTCCCACACACACATCCCACCCAAACCCCACAGACTGCAGGGACAGGGACTGCTCCCACTCACACATCCCACCCAAACCCCACAGACTGCAGGGACAGGGACTGCTCCCACACACACATCCCACCCAAACCCCACAGACTGCAGGGACAGGGACTGCTCCCACACACATCCCACCCAAACCCCACAGACAGCAGGGACAGGGACTGCTCCCACACGCCCATCCCACCCAAACCCCACAGGCTGCAGGGACAGGGACTGCTCCCACACACACATCCCACCCAAACCCCACAGACAGCAGGGACAGGGACTGCTCCCACACACATCCCACCCAAACCCCACAGACAGCAGGGACTGGGACTGCTCCCACACACACACATCCCACCCAAACCCCACAGACAGGGACAGGGACTGCTCCCACACACACATCCCACCCAAACCCCACAGACAGCAGGGACAGGGACTGCTCCCACACACATCCCACCCAAACCCCACAGACAGGGACAGGGACTGCTCCCACACACACATCCCACCCAAACCCCACAGACAGGGACAGGGACTGCTCCCCCACACATCCCACCCAAACCCCACAGACAGCAGGGACAGGGACTGCTCCCCCACACATCCCACCCAAACCCCACAGACAGCAGGGACAGGGACTGCTCCCACACACATCCCACCCAAACCCCACAGACAACAGGGACTGCTCCCCCACACATCCCACCCAAACCCCACAGACTGCAGGGACAGGGACTGCTCCCCCACACACATCCCATCCAAACCCCACAGACAGCAGGGACAGGGACTGCTCCCACACACATCCCACCCAAACCCCACAGACAGGGACAGGGACTGCTCCCACACACACATCCCACCCAAACCCCACAGACTGCAGGGACAGGGACTGCTCCCACACACACATCCCACCCAAACCCCACAGACAGGGACAGGGACTGCTCCCACACACACATCCCACCCAAACCCCACAGACAGCAGGGACAGGGACTGCTCCCACACACATCCCACCCAAACCCCACAGACAGCAGGGACAGGGACTGCTCCCACACACATCCCACCCAAACCCCACAGACAGGGACAGGGACTGCTCCCACACACACATCCCACCCAAACCCCACAGACAGGGACAGGGACTGCTCCCACACACACATCCCACCCAAACCCCACAGACTGCAGGGACAGGGACTGCTCCCACACACACATCCCACCCAAACCCCACAGACAGCAGGGACAGGGACTGCTCCCACACACACATCCCACCCAAACCCCACAGACAGCAGGGACAGGGACTGCTCCCACACACACATCCCACCCAAACCCCACAGACAGCAGGGACAGGGACTGCTCCCCCACACACATCCCACTCAAACCCCACAGACAGCAGGGACAGGGACTGCTCCCACACACATCCCACCCAAACCCCACAGACAGCAGGGACAGGGACTGCTCCCCCACACATCCCACCCAAACCCCACAGACAGTAGGGACAGGGACTGCTCCCACACACACATCCCACCCAAACCCCACAGACAGCAGGGACAGGGACTGCTCCCACACACATCCCACCCAAACCCCACAGACAGGGACAGGGACTGCTCCCATACACATCCCACCCAAACCCCACAGACAGCAGGGACAGGGACTGCTCCCACACACACATCCCACCCAAACCCCACAGACAGGGACAGGGACTGCTCCCACACACACATCCCACCCAAACCCCACAGACAGCAGGGACAGGGACTGCTCCCACACACATCCCACCCAAACCCCACAGACTGCAGGGACAGGGACTGCTCCCACACACACACCCCACCCAAACCCCACAGACAGCAGGGACAGGGACTGCTCCCACACACACCCCACCCAAACCCCACAGACAGCAGGGACAGGGACTGCTCCCCCACACACATCCCACTCAAACCCCACAGACAGCAGGGACAGGGACTGCTCCCACACACATCCCACCCAAACCCCACAGACAGCAGGGACAGGGACTGCTCCCACACACATCCCACCCAAACCCCACAGACAGCAGGGACAGGGACTGCTCCCATACACATCCCACCCAAACCCCACAGACAGCAGGGACAGGGACTGCTCCCACACACATCCCACCCAAACCCCACAGACAGCAGGGACAGGGACTGCTCCCACACACACATCCCACCCAAACCCCACAGACAGCAGGGACAGGGACTGCTCCCACACACATCCCACCCAAACCCCACAGACAGCAGGGACAGGGACTGCTCCCATACACATCCCACCCAAACCCCACAGACAGCAGGGACAGGGACTGCTCCCACACACACATCCCACCCAAACCCCACAGACTGCAGGGACAGGGACTGCTCCCATACACACATCCCACCCAAACCCCACAGACAGCAGGGACAGGGACTGCTCCCACACACATCCCACCCAAACCCCACAGACAGCAGGGACAGGGACTGCTCCCCCACACATCCCACCCAAACCCCACAGACAGCAGGGACAGGGACTGCTCCCCCACACACATCCCACCCAAACCCCACAGACTGCAGGGACAGGGACTGCTCCCACACACACATCCCACCCAAACCCCACAGACAGCAGGGACAGGGACTGCTCCCACACACATCCCACCCAAACCCCACAGACAGCAGGGACAGGGACTGCTCCCATACACATCCCACCCAAACCCCACAGACAGCAGGGACAGGGACTGCTCCCACACACACATCCCACCCAAACCCCACAGACAGCAGGGACAGGGACTGCTCCCATACACACATCCCACCCAAACCCCACAGACAGCAGGGACAGGGACTGCTCCCACACACATCCCACCCAAACCCCACAGACAGCAGGGACAGGGACTGCTCCCACACACACATCCCACCCAAACCCCACAGACAGCAGGGACAGGGACTGCTCCCACACACACATCTCACCCAAACCCCACAGACAGGAGGGACAGGGACTGCTCCCACACACATCCCACCCAAACCCCACAGACAGCAGGGACAGGGACTGCTCCCACACACATCCCACCCAAACCCCACAGACAGCAGGGACAGGGACTGCTCCCACACACACATCCCACCCAAACCCCACAGACAGCAGGGACAGGGACTGCTCCCCCACACATCCCACCCAAACCCCACAGACTGCAGGGACAGGGACTGCTCCCCCACACACATCCCACCCAAACCCCACAGACAGCAGGGACAGGGACTGCTCCCACACACATCCCACCCAAACCCCACAGACAGGGACAGGGACTGCTCCCACACACACATCCCACCCAAACCCCACAGACAGGGACAGGGACTGCTCCCCCACACACATCCCACCCAAACCCCACAGACAGCAGGGACAGGGACTGCTCCCACACACATCCCACCCAAACCCCACAGACAGCAGGGACAGGGACTGCTCCCACACACATCCCACCCAAACCCCACAGACAGCAGGGACAGGGACTGCTCCCACACACATCCCACCCAAACCCCACAGACAGCAGGGACAGGGACTGCTCCCATACACATCCCACCCAAACCCCACAGACAGCAGGGACAGGGACTGCTCCCACACACACATCCCACCCAAACCCCACAGACAGCAGGGACAGGGACTGCTCCCATACACATCCCACCCAAACCCCACAGACAGCAGGGACAGGGACTGCTCCCACACACATCCCACCCAAACCCCACAGACAGCAGGGACAGGGGACTGCTCCCACACACATCCCACCCAAACCCCACAGACAGCAGGGACAGGGACTGCTCCCACACACATCCCACCCAAACCCCACAGACTGCAGGGACAGGGACTGCTCCCCCACACACATCCCACCCAAACCCCACAGACAGCAGGGACAGGGACTGCTCCCACACACATCCCACCCAAACCCCACAGACAGCAGGGACAGGGACTGCTCCCACACACACATCCCACCCAAACCCCACAGACAGCAGGGACAGGGACTGCTCCCACACACACACCCCACCCAAACCCCACAGACAGCAGGGACAGGGACTGCTCCCATACACACATCCCACCCAAACCCCACAGACAGCAGGGACTGGGACTGCTCCCACACACATCCCACCCAAACCCCCACAGACAGCAGGGACAGGGACTGCTCCCACACATACATCCCACCCAAACCCCACAGGCTGCAGGGACAGGGACTGCTCCCACACACATCCCACCCAAACCCCACAGACAGCAGGGACAGGGACTGCTCCCACACACATCCCACCCAAACCCCACAGACAGCAGGGACAGGGACTGCTCCCCACACACCCCACCCAAACCCCACAGACAGCAGGGACAGGGACTGCTCCCACACACACATCCCACCCAAACCCCACAGACAGCAGGGACAGGGACTGCTCCCACACACATCCCACCCAAACCCCACAGACAGCAGGGACAGGGACTGCTCCCACACACATCCACCCAAACCCCACAGACAGCAGGGACAGGGAATGCTCCCACACACATCCCACCCAAACCCCACAGACAGCAGGGACAGGGACTGCTCCCACACACACATCCCACCCAAACCCCACAGACTGCAGGGACAGGGACTGCTCCCCCCACACCCCACCCAAACCCCACAGACAGCAGGGACAGGGACTGCTCCCCACACACATCCCACCCAAACCCCACAGACAGCAGGGACAGGGACTGCTCCCACACACACATCCCACCCAAACCCCACAGACAGCAGGGACAGGGACTGCTCCACCACACACATCCCACCCAAACCCCACAGACAGCAGGGACAGGGACTGCTCCCACACACACATCCCACCCAACCCCACAGACAGCAGGGACAGGACCTGCTCCACACACACATCCCACCCAAACCCCACAGACAGCAGGGACTGGGCTCTCCACACACATCCCACCCAAACCCCACAGACAGCAGGGACAGGGACTGCTCCCACACACATCCCACCCAAACCCCACAGACAGCAGGGACAGGGACTGCTCCCACACACATCCCACCCAAACCCCACAAACAGCAGGGACAGGGACTGCTCCCACACACACATCACACCAGTCACATGGTCATTTAACTTCTGACCTGCTAGAGACCAGCAGCACATGATAATATAACCCCCGCAGCTCACAACCTGCAGCACTATAACGGGCAGAGCGATGTGCTGCACACTGGCACTGAGCTTTTACCTGCATATTGTACGGCTGATAACCCATTGGGACAGGCTGAGCACCCATGTAACCCATCCCACCAGTCGGAGGATTCTGGGACATCGGGGGGGAGGTTCTGGGGGGCCACGTTCTGCGGACAGAGAAACAGTAACTAGCTCAGCTTGGCACCCCAAAACACCGGGAACCCCAAGAGCTCTCAGATCACGGTGCCACCACGGAAAGCAACCAACGCCCCTCATCCCACCTACACTCATCCATCAACCCCCACACGGCCGCCCGCCCCAAACTCACCTGGTAGGCATGTGTTGGGGTGGGCTGGTAAGAGGTGTATGCCGGGTTAGTAGTTGGCACTGCCTGTCCCTGCTGGGCAGGAGGAGCAGCGCCCGGTGGGTACATGTACGCATTCACCATGCCGGGATCTATTAGAGAGAAGGAGCCCCTGTTACCGGGAACAAGCACCAGCTTCTTGGGTGGACACACGCGGCTCTCCCACGCGGCTCTCACCTGCACCCTGGACCTGCATCGAAGGGTAGGGCGCGGAACCTCCCTGCGCCGGCTGGGTCATGTACACGCCGTGCATGGGCGAGCCCTCCACCGAACCGGAGGGGCTGAAGGTGGGCGGGTACGCGCCGGACCCCGAGGGCTGGTACATGATTCCTCCCGATGCTGGCAGCGACTGCAGCTGCACAGAAACACCAGTGAGCGATCCGGCGAGCTGTCACGGTGCACGCGCCCGGGCAAGGACGGGGGGCCTACCTGGGCGTACGGGAGGGAGAAGGCTGGCATCTGGGCTCTCATCTGGATGGTTTGTTTCTGCTGCTCCAGCCGCATCTGTCTCTCCTTCTCCTGCTCCTGCAGGCGCTGGATCGCCAGCTGTCGCTGCATTTCCAGGTATTCCTGAAAAAGTGCAGGCTGGCGTCAGAGCGGCACTGCCGGTAACGCCACGGGCTGGCGGCAGAGCGGCACTGCCGGTAACGCCACGGGCTGGCGTCAGAGCGGCACTGCCGGTAACGCCACGGGCTGGTGGCAGAGCGGACTGCCGGTAACGCCACGGGCTGGCGGCAGAGCGGCACTGCCGGTAACGCCACGGGCTGGCGGCAGAGCGGCACTGCCGGAAACGCCACGGGCTGGCGGCAGAGCGGCACTGCCGGTAACGCCACGGGCTGGCGGCAGAGCGGCACTGCCGGAAACGCCACGGGCTGGCGGCAGAGCGGCACTGCCGGAAACGCCACGGGCTGGCGGCAGAGCAGCACTGCCGGAAACGCCACGGGCTGGCGGGCAGAGCGGCACTGCCGGAAACGCCACGGGCTGGCGACAGAGAGGCACTGCCGGAAACGCCACGGGCTGGCGGCAGAGCGGCACTGCCGGTAACGCCACGGGCTGGCATCAGAGCGGCACTGCCGGAAACGCCACGGGCTGGCGGCAGAGCGGCACTAGCCGGAAACGCCACGGGCTGGCGGCAGAGCGGCACTGCCGGAAACGCCACGGGCTGGCGGCAGAGCGGGCACTGCCGGAAACGCCACGGGCTGGCGGCAGAGCGGCACTGCCGGAAACGCCACGGGCTGGCGGCAGAGCGGCACTGCCGGAAACGCCCAGCCAGCAGGGGGGGGGTCAATAAGTGTCTACGCTCCGCACCCAGAGAGACAGGGAGCGAGGAGCTCACGAACCCCAATAACCCCGGTCACAGGTCAGGCTCCGGGACCTGCAGGAAGACTGGTGATCCAGTGCGACCCAAACCAAGGACAGGAGGAGGTGCTGCAGCTGACAGTGTCCCCCGTGACATGCCCGGCCCCCTCTCACCTGCTTTTTCTGCCTCATAATCTCCAGTTTCTGAGCCAGTTGAATCTGCCGCTGCCTCTCGGCCTCCTCTGCCGCATGGCGCAGCTTGTCTCCGTGCTCCTCGCGCAGCGCGTTCAGGGCCCCCCGCGCATCCCGGATCTGAGCCAGTTTGTCCTGCAGACCCTCATAGTACACTGCAGGGGAGACGGGAGGGGGATGAGCAGTGAGAGACAGGCACACAGGCTGAAGCAGAAGAATTTTAATGTGCCAAATTAGACCAACGTTTCGGCAGTAACACGCGGCCTTTGTCAAGGTGAGGGCTGTGGAGGGGGAGCAGTGTGTTAACTCCTTCCGCACGCACACATACATACCCTCTCTGACCACACACACCTCTGACCCCCTACACACACAAACCTCTGACCCCCTACACACAAACCTCTGACCCCCTACACACACACCTCTGACCCCCTACACACACACACACACCTCTGACCCCCCCCCCCACACACACACACGACCCCCTACACACACACACACACACACCACACACACACACACACACACACACACACACACACACACACCTGACCCCCTACACACACACACCTGACCCCTACACACACACACACACACACACACACACCTGACCCCCTACACACACACCTGACCCCCCTACACACACGACACACCTCTAACCCCCTACACACACACACACCCTCTGACCCCCTACACACACACACACACACACCTCTGACCCCCCACACACACACCTGACCCCCTACACACACACCTGACCCGCCCTACACACACACACCTGACCCCCTACACGCACACATGACCCCCTACACACACGCACCTCTGACCCCCTACACAAACACACACCTCTGACCCCCTACACACACACACACACCTGACCCCCTACACACACACACACACACTGACCCCCTACACACACACACACACACACACACACACACCACACACACACACACACACACACACACACCTACACACCTACACACACACCTACACACACACCTGACCCCCTACACACACCTGACCCCCCTACACACACCTGACCCCCTACACACACACACCTGACCCCCTACACACACACCTGACCCCCCTACACACACACACACCGGACCCCCTACACACACACCTGACCCCCTACACACACACACACCTCTAACCCCCTACACACACACACACCTCTGACCCCCTACACACACACACACACACCTCTGACCCCCCACACACACACCTGACCCCCCCTACACACACACACACCTGACCCCCTACACGCACACATGACCCCCTACACACACGCACCTCTGACCCCCTACACAAACACACACCTCTGACCCCCTACACACACACACACACAACCTGACCCCCTACACACACACACACACACCTGACCCCCTACACACACACACACACACCTGACCCCCTACACACACCTGACCCCCTACACACACCTGACACCCTACACACACACACACACCTGACCCCCTACACACACACCTGACCCCCTACACACACACCTGACCCCCCCCTACACACACACACACCTGACCCCCTACACACACACCTGCCCCCCCCCCCCCCCCACACACACGCGCGCCTCTCCCCGGTACATACAGCGCCTCTCGTCCAGCTGGTTCAGCAGCTCCAGGAGCTGGGGGTGCATGTTGTTGATGGACTGGAAGAGGGACAGGACGGCCGAGTCGTTGGTGATGCTGCGGCCGCGCATGTGGTTGCTTTTCATGCGGTTCACGAAGGTGGTGACTGCGTTCTGCAACGCCTTCAGGAACTGCTCGTGGTTCTCCTCCGACTCGCCGTTCTGGTACTGCTGCCGGAGGAGGGGGAGAGAGGTCAGCCCGACACCGCCACGCTCCCCTCCTCGGGGCTCTGCGCTGCTGGGGGGCGACCGCGGGGTACATACTAAGCACCCGGCACAGCCAGGACTTACCTCCATGACGCTCACCGTGCTCACCACGGGCACCTCGCACACCTGGACCGCCGGCTCCGACATGGGCACCGGGGCGGACGGGGTGGGGACTCTTCCTCACCTCCTCCTGCTTCTTCTCCCAATAATTGCGATTCAGGTAACGAGCGAGCTGCAGGGGGGGGGGGGGGGGGGGGGGGGGGGGGGAGAACAAAAGGAGGCGTGAGAGGGAGCAAGAGAAGAAAGAGGAGGCAGAGGAGAAAGAGGACGTGAGAGGAGGGGGGGGGGGGGGAGAAAGAGGACGCGAGAGGAGGGAGGGGGAGAAAGAGGACACGATAGGAGGGGGGGGGAGAAAGAGGACGCGAGAGGAGGGAGAAAGAGGACGCGAGAGGAGGGGGGAGAAAGAGGACGCGAGAGGAGGGGGGGGAAAGAGGACGCGAGAGGAGGGGGGGGGAAAGAGGACGCGAGAGGAGGGGGGGGAAAGAGGACGCGAGAGGAGGGGGGGGGAAAGAGGACGCGAGAGGAGGGGGGGGGAAAGAGGGACGCGAGAGGAGGGGGGGGGAAAGAGGACGCAAGAGGAGGGGGGGGAAGAGGACGCAAGAGGAGGGGGGGGGAAGAGGACGCAAGAGGAGGGGGGGGGAGAAAGAGGATGCGAGAGGAGGGGGGGGGGAGAAAGAGGACGCGAGAGGAGGGGGGGGAGAAGAGGACGCGAGAGGAGGGGGGGGAGAAAGAGGACAGGAGAGGAGGGGGGGAGAAAGAGGACGAGGAGAGGAGGGGGGGGAGAAAGAGGACGCGAGAGGAGGGGGGGAGAAAGAGGACGCGAGAGGGAGGGGGGGGGGGGGGGGGGAGAAAGAGGACGCGAGAGATGGGGGGGGAGAAAGATGACGCGAGAGAGGAGG
>NC_134504.1:12526878-12554378 GCF_040206685.1 Ascaphus truei
GGTGAGATGGCCTGAGATTTGCATCTCTTCCCATCACCACAAACAGGATGCGTTGTGCTCTCTGCAGACAGGGGGAACTTTATTCTTGGCCACACTTCTACAGCAGCGTTGCTATCTGCCTCTGAAAGTCTTTCATACCAAGATAAACACATCCGTGCTCCAGGATATCGGATATAACTGATGCACGTCTGGCGCACGCACGTCTGGCGCACGCACGTCTGGCGCACGCACGTCTGACGCACTCACGTCTGACGCACGCACGTCTGACGCACGCACGTCTGACGCACGCACGTCTGTGTTCTCTTTTTCTCCCCACATGCTCCCCCTGGATTGTATAAAAATGAACGGATTATTCTTCCATGTAAAGAAAGAGCACCTGGTTTATATAATATTTTCTTTTCACACATATATATATATGTGTGTGTGTGTGTATATATATTTTGATGTGTTGGGTGGGAAGACCAGAACTGTTGTTTCAGTTCCTGTCGGTATTACCATATTGTGGAATATGTTTTATGCTTTTATTTTCTGTATATGACAAACCAGCGGTTGTGCAATAATCTATATAGCCTTTTTCCTCGATTCTAAGACGCACCAATGATTTAATAAAAAAAACAAAAATGGGGAAAAAAATACTATATTAAATGTGCAGAATATTTTTCTGGGGAGGGAGAGAGGTGAAGGGGGGGGGGGAGAATGGAAAGTCACAGAGACACAGAGACACAGAGATACACCGAGACACGCACATGCAGCTCACAGAGAGATTTGACACGGCGGGGGAGGGGGGGGGCGGTCCATGATCGCAGCCATGCTTTTTGCTGCACACACAAGACTCGTCCGTCATCTCCAGCAGCGCCCCCTGGCTGTGGGGGGGGCGGGGGAGTGCGTCTTAGAATCGAGGAAATACGGTATATAAAACTGAAAAATTGTGTGTGGGTTTGTGCGGTTGCTCATTGGTTGGCGGCGGCTCACGCTGTGATTGGCCTGCGGGGTGGGGTGACATCAGAAACACGGTTACACACGCCCTCACCCTCACACCGCGTGAGAGCCACACACCGTGTCCTGAGCCTCACATCCTGCTCACCGAGGCCCGCCGCCTGACACCCGCCGCGCTTCACACCCTCCACCCGCCACACCTCACCTCCAGTCGCCTGCTGCCTCACACCCTCCATGCCTCACACCCTCCATGCCTCACACCCTCCACGCCTCACACCCTCCATGCCTCACACCCTCCACGCCTCACCTCCAGTCGCCCTGCCACCTCACACCCACCAACCGCCACCTCACGTGCAGGGGGGGGGAGAGTGATGTGAGGTGCGGGGGGAAGAGTGATGTGAGGTGCGGTGGGGGGGAGAATGATGTGAGGTGCGGTGGGGGGGGGGAGAGTGAGGGGAGGTGGGGGGGAGAATGATGTGAGGTGCGGTGGGGGGGGGAGAATGATGTGAGGTGCGGTGGGGGGGGGGAGAATGATGTGAGGTGCGGTGGGGGGGGGGAGAATGATGTGCGGTGGGGGGGAGAATGATGTGAGGTGCGGTGGGGGGGGGGGAGAATGATGTGAGGTGCGGTGGGGGGGAGAATGATGTGAGGTGCGGTGGGGGGGAGAATGATGTGAGGTGCGGTGGGGGGGGAGAATGATGTGAGGGGAGGTGGGGGGGAGAATGATGTGAGGTGCGGTGGGGGGGGGGGAGAATGATGTGAGGTGCGGTGGGGGGGAGAGTGAGGTGCGGTGGGGGGGAGAATGAGGTGAGGTGCGGTGGGGGGGAGAATGATGTGAGGAGCGGTGGGGGGGAGAGTGATGTGAGGTGCAGGGGGGGAGAAACGGGGAGCGGGAAAATTACATCCCGGGCAACGCCGGGTATATCAGCTAGTTACAAATAAAAGCTTAGTGCTCATGTACATGTTTGTTCTGCGTTACAGTTCCCATAACACGGCAGGAAGGTTCATGCATTCTGTGGGGTGGGGGTGGCATACCCAGACTGGCATTAATAATTACAGAAGGGACTCGCACACAATCCATCTTTGGCAGAACTTTCCTCTGTCTCACCTGGATGGACCAAGACATTCACCTTCATAAAATCCACCTGAACCCTGGCTCATTACTGCTGATGTATAACGTTTCAAAGCGCAGTCATCGTCACGGGAAGATATGAGCTGAAGCGGACACTGCCACTTGTACAATCGGTACGGCTAGAAAGTAACAACATCCTGTAGCACCCGGATATAGCTACATGTTCTCCGGTGATCATGCTGGCTACTTGTTTCTACCCATCTTAATATATAAAATCAAAAGGTTGGTACTAGCTGCGGTGAGTCTGATTGGTCCGTGGCACCCCGACTCTCATTGGCCAAGAGGTACGCCCCACTGTGACACACCTCCCACACGACTCTCATTGGCCAAAAGTTACAGTGACATCACTGACACACACCTACTTCACTCTCACACACTTGCACTGACAGCATACCCCCCACAGAACCCCTGCGGAGTCCTTGGTAAGTTTACAACACACACACACAGTCACTGTCATCCCACACATATAGTCACTGTCATCCCAAAACTCACAGTCATGCTGTCACCCCTGTGTACACACTGGTTACTCCCCTGTAGCTAACACTCATGCTTATTCCCCTGTGCACATGGCCGGACAAACGCACACACACGACGACACTACCATGCACGATGAACACTCCCTGTAGCCCTGCACTCTACCTTTATGCCTAAAATAATGGCGTGCGCAGTTTTAATTTCTATTACACAAATGGCCGCACGTACCTTCACCTACGCACTTTAAAAAATGGCCGCCACACCAACTTACAACATGTACCTTACATTGACATTATACAATGTCCCGCTCCCTCCCCGGCGCTCAGTCACCTCCCTCCCCGGCGCTCAGTCACCTCCCTCCTCGGCGCTCACTTCCCTCCCTCCCCGGCGCTCAATCCCCTCCCTCCCCGGCGGGGGGACAGGCAGTGGGCAGGCAGCCTGCAGCTGTCTCGCGGCGCCGAGTGCCTAAGATGGCGGCGCCCGGAAGGACCCCCTTCCTCCCTCGCGGCGCCGAGTGCCTAAGATGGCGACGCCCGGAAGGAGAGGTGACATATCTGTGTGTGTGTGTGACTGTGTGTGTGTGTGTGTGTTGCCTAAGATGGCAGCGCCCGGAAGGAGAGGTGACATATCTGTGTGTGTCTCACTGTGTGTGTGTGGGGGGGACGGGGGACACTGTGCGTGTCAGACACTGTAGGGTGGGGACTGGAGCTGCGCATGGGGGGGGGGGAGGAGCGGAGAGAGAGGGGGGAGTGGAGAGGAGGGACCCGGAATATTTTAAGCAACCCCCCCCTCCTGTCCACTGTCCCCCCCCCTCCTGTCCACTGTCCCCCCCCCTCCTGTCCACTGTCGCCCCCCCCTCCTGTCCACTGCCGCCCCCCCTCCTGTCCACTGCCGCCCCCCCCTCCTGTCCACTGTCCCCCCCTCCTATCCACTGTCCCCCCCCTCCTATCAACTGTCCCCCCCCTCCTGTCCACCCCCCCTCCTGTCCACTGTCCACCCCCCCTCCTGTCCACTGTCCCCCCCCTCCTGTCCACTGTCCCCCCCCCCCCTCCTGTCCCCCCTCCCCCCCCCCTCCTAGCGGGAAATTTAACTCACGGGCAACGCCGGGTCTCACAGCTAGTTAAATATATGAATTGGAAAGTCCACGCACTCTCAATGTAATAATAGTGGCATATTTATTATTGTCGCTGTATTGGTCTCATAACACACTTTTAATGGGTGGGGTGTGGATTCACTGCTTGGTGAGTGCTCGTGCTTGCAATCTGAAAGGTCATCATGGATCCCCATCTTTTGTATTGTATGTCTATATAGCGTCAAAAGTGTACTCCACACTTCACAAAGAATACAATATGGGAATTATAATACAATAAGTGCAACAAAGTCAGACAATAGGAAAGGAAATCCCTGCCCCAGAGAGCTTACAATCTAAGCTGAGACAGAAGGTCAGGGAATAAGTGCAGTAGATGGTAGTGTCCGGCCTTGATGGTGGGTAAGTGCAGTAGATGGCAGTGCTTGGCCACAATGGGTGGTGGGTGTGGGACAGTAGCCATGAGTACAGGTTGTTGTGATGCTTGATTGTGGGGCGAGTTTTAAGGTTAGTCAGTATTAAATCAGATGGTTAACACCATTTACAGGGGAAGAGATGGCGGAAGCATGGGTGAGGTCTGGGTGTATGTCCATTTTTTGACATGTTGGGGGGTGATTGGGTGAGGGTGCTATATAATAGGTATACGATAACCATGTAACGTATGGCTCTTATGGACTGGAAACTTCAGTAGTGCGGAGTTATTGATACACAAGTGTCCTCATCGGTAACTGGATAGTGTCTCTAACGTGGCTGAAACTGGAATTCATTTGCAATATTCTGATACCAGGAAAACTTGAGTTCCTGGTTTACTTCCTGGTGAATATCTATCTCCTGAGTGTTTTATTCCAGTGTCGAACACGCACAGGCCCAACTCCGCCCCTGGATGGGTGCAGCGTTCACACCGCGGCAGAGTTCTATTCTGAGACGCGCCCCCGCAACGGAACAAATCTTCCGGCAGTGAGTCAGCGGCCCTGCCCCCCTCTGCACATACCAGCCCGGCTGCCCATATGCTGGAGGAAGCAATGTCTCCAGAAGGTGGGGTGAGTCGCCTCGCAGTATAAATAAACCATTAAGGCCGCAAGAAGTCCATCGGCACCCAGCACATGAGGATATATCTAGTTACTTTGGGCCTTCGGTCTATTTACTTTTCTGTGTCATTTTTAACGAAAAAGTTACATTCCATGACAACCCTGAGAGGTTGGAAAGCTTGTAAAGTATCAACTACTTGTTCCAATAAAAGGTATCGTACCCCTACTCCGTCTCACTCCTTTTTGTTACGTTACTACATTCAATGACAAGAACGCCAAACGGCCTTTTACCCCCCCTCCGTGGTAGCGGAGTTACTATCGGTTGCCACAAATAGCTGGTCAGGCTATCGGACCATATCTCTTATCAATCAAACTATCGGACCGTACCGGTGTTTAGGATCTGATTCCGCCCAACGTGTCCCTGCAGGTAATTTAATTAGGTTCCTATCTGTTAATGAGAAACTACATAATACCGCGCTCCTCCCTATAGAAGTTCGCTGCAGGTAAAAAGATCGGCCTTAACATATAGAAAAACAAAAAGAACGATTCCTGCGCTCCTACCAGTTAGGCTAAAATAAAATAATATTCTCGTGGAAAAGGGTATTTTGTTAAACCCTTTGGCCAAAGTATTTGTAAGCCTGCATGCCACGTTTTTTCACCAGTCCATGGGACAGCTGTTACATATATATATAGAGTAGGTTCCTGCATACGGGTATGTCTTCTCGTGGCATGCAGGCTTACAAATGCTTTGGCCAAAGGGTTTAACAAAATACCCTTTTCCATGAGAATATTATTTTATCTTAGCCTAATTGGTAGGAGCGCAGGAATCGTTCTTTTTGTTTTTCATGTTCCTATCTATCATCGCAATGTCCTGTATATAGCGCATGCACCACGAACCCTGCTCCTATGCGCTTTCTGTATAGTGGGATCTTAGACTTTTTATTTACAGTAAGGCAAAAAAAACCAGCCCAAAACATTGGGGGTCCTGCAGCCCCCTCTGGGTTTATACATTTTCACATTATAGTAATAGTATATTTCTGATTTTTGTACGTACTGCACACCCCACCCAAAACACATTGTCCCACTCCGGGGGGAACTTATCACTGCAGATATTATCATTAACGTTTATTTGCAAAGCGCCACCATATACCGCCGCGTGGTACAATGGTGCCCCCATGTTCCTGTGTAACCTATATATCGATACGGTGGGATTTTACGGCAGAATTTTTTTGTAAGGCAAATACCGCCGGTATGTGCTTTCGCCTGATTTCTTTTGCCTTGCTGTAAATACATTGTACAGTACAGCCCACCGTATTCACACACTGGCAGATTTTCACAGAAGACAAAGGGCCATGGCCCGAAACGCGTTGGAGATACCACCGGCCCCCTAACCATGATGTCTACCATGGAATAAAGCACGTTTAACCCTTCATTTGCTGGTGTCTAGCCCTCAAGTTCATTGCTGTGCTCCGCTTTTTTCTTCTGTGAAAATCTCCTGCCGTCTCTGAATACAAGCGTGATGCACGCCGACGGAACAACCGCCTCAGAACCGCGAGCACCCCTCTCCTTCACGCTAAGGATTGGGGGTTCATTCTATATTTGCCTGTACCATTCTCCAGGGTGACTTCTTATTGCATTGGTGTCCACACAGGATCTGTATTTATACATTCTATCCTTATGTTGGGAAGTTATACGCCACTTGTCCCCACACTAAGGATTGGGGGTTCATTCTATATTTGCCTGTACCATTCTCCAGGGTGACTACTTATTGCATTGGTGTCCACACAGGATCTGTATTTATACATTCTATCTTTATGTTGGGAAGTTATACGCCACTTGTCCCCACAGGAGTTGAATCAAGGCACACTGGACTATTGAATATTCACAAGGCTGGATTAAAGTTGTTCCCCAAGCTGACCAATAACACTGTTTAAGATATCATTGTTTCTAATGGTCAAATATAGCTGAGCACCAAATTTTGGGAGTTTCTCCTACCTTTGTTCACCAAGGTATTCACACACTAAGCTCAGGAAAAATGGGACCCCTTTTATTTTCCCCGTATCTTGCGGAAAAAATCACTAGATTTACTTGAAAATATGAGCAATTATAGGTCTGTCACAGGAGATTATTACACGTAAGAATGAATTGATAATCTAATAAACATTCTTGGACTTGGTGATGGCGTGACGACCTCACCAAGTGCGCAGTTCCAAAATGGTGTGTAGGGCAGAAGAAACGCGCGTTATAAAGTGCTTGAGAGAGCAATAATATGGTCCAAAAACGCTTCCACAAAATGTTTCCTGATAAAGGATGGTCGATCGGAGGACTGGAAAACTCATTCGTCCAGCATCGTATCGTTCAGGAGTGGGAGCAGCTGGATCAGCGCGTTCTCGTCTTCAGGCGTGCGGTTCCACAGGAGGAGGGGATTTTGAACTCAAACTTTATAGTAATCTTTGGGTTTCAGATTAGATGACAACTGTTTAACACATTTACGAGCTACGAAGGAAGAACTATTTCTCGCTCAATAAACCTGAACCGACCACAGTAGCTGGTACTTGTTGACATAATAAAGACACATATAGCATACAGCATATAGACACCCTATCTCTTTCCAGTTCAATATATTATACCATTCCCTGCTAGCACCACCCTCTGTGCACTGGTTGGGCCTCCATATATTTTCATGTAATATACATCATTGCACGCCCTTCGGACGTTGAGCAGGGTGATTCTCACGCCTCCCAAGTGTAACCTCATTTATCTGCTTCTTGTATAGTGTTCATCTACAGAATATAATTACAATTGTGCAAATTTTCATGGGGATCGAGCAAGAAATATATACCCTTTTTCCTGAACGCGGTGCGTGCGTTAGAGGGGCACACATACATCATGCCCACAGTAAGAGAACTTCAGTGGCATGGGCTTCTCAATACTGTCTAGCTTGACCTGCTGCATTGAGACCTGGTCTGATAGCTTAACCTGCTGCATTGAGACCTGGTCTGATAGCTTAATCTGCCGCATTGAGACCTGGTCTGATAGCTTGACCTGCTGCATTGAGACCTGGTCTGATAGCTTGACCTGCCGCATTGAGACCTGGTCTGATAGCTTGACCTGCCGCATTGAGACCTGGTCTGATAGCTTGACCTGCCGCATTGAGACCTGGTCTGATAGCTTAACCTGCTGCATTGAGACCTGGTCTGATAGCTTGACCTGCCGCATTGAGACCTGGTCTGATAGCTTGACCTGCCGCATTGAGACCTGGTCTGATAGCTTGACCTGCTGCATTGAGACCTGGTCTGATAGCTTGACCTGCTGCATTGAGACCTGGTCTGATAGCTTGACCTGCTGCATTGAGACCTGGTCGGATAGCTTGACCTGCCGCATTGAGACCTGGTCTGATAGCTTGACCTGCTGCATTGAGACCTGGTCTGATAGCTTAACCTGCTGCATTGAGACCTGGTCTGATAGCTTGACCTGCTGCATTGAGACCTGGTCTGATAGCTTAACCTGCTGCATTGAGACCTGGTCTGATAGCTTGACCTGCTGCATTGAGACCTGGTATGATAGCTTGACCTGCTGCATTGAGACCTGGTCGGATAGCTTGACCTGGCGCATTGAGACCTGGTCTGATAGCTTGACCTGCCGCATTGAGACCTGGTCTGATAGCTTGACCTGCTGCATTGAGACCTGGTTTGATAGCTTGACCTGCTGCATTGAGACCTGGTCTGATAGCGACCTGGTCTGATAGCTTGACCTGCCGCATTGAGACCTGGTCTGATAGCTTGACCTGCTGCATTGAGACCTGGTCTGATAGCTTGACCTGCCGCATTGAGACCTGGTCTGATAGCTTGACCTGCTGCATTGAGACCTGGTCTGATAGCTTGACCTGCCACATTGAGACCTGGTCTGATAGCTTAACCTGCCGCATTGAGACCTGGCTTTTTAAATCCTTGACTCTGTTGTCTCTCTTCTTGGATATCCATCTATCTCCCTATTCATTCGCTGCTTGGCGTGTTACTCCCTGCCGTGCGTGCGTTGCAGGCCCCCTGCTTGGCGTGTTACTCCCTGTAGTGCATGCGTTGCAGACCCCTGCTTGGCGTGTTACACAGTGCATGCGTTGCAGGCGCCCTGCTTGGCGTGTTACACAGTGCATGCGTTGCAGGCCCCCTGCTTGGCGTGTTACACAGTGCATGCGTTGCAGGCCCCCTGCTTGGCGTGTTACTCCCTGCCGTGCATGCGTTGCAGGGCCCCTGCTTGGCGTGTTACTCCCTGCCGTGCATGCGTTGCAGGCCCCCTGCTTGGCGTGTTACACAGTGCATGCGTTGCAGGCCCCCTGCTTGGCGTGTTACACAGTGCATGCGTTGCAGTAAGACAGGCGTTCCTTATCTGCATTCTTTGTTCTCTGCAGAAAATCTGAGCAGTGGGACGGCTTTGCACGGTAAGTTTCGTTTTCTGGAGAAATGAAAGGAAGGGGCTTCCTGTTTCGTTGCCTCACCCATGTTCTGGAAAGTTCACCAGCTGAGTGCCTGCCCAGCCCCCAAATTAGGAGGCCCCTTCCCCAAGGAGGAGGAGACACACTACCTTATTTACCTGTAGAGATGCCCACTGTCTTACCCTGCTGCCTGCCGAAGGGACTAGCATGACAGCCCTCTGGGTTAATGATATATATATATATATATATATATATATATATATATATATATATATATATATATATATATATATATATATATATACACATGTAGAGGTATCAGTACCGTGTTAGCCGAGCTTCAATAATAAAAAAATAAATAGATGATACCGTTCTGTGGCTAACGAAATGCTTTTATTTGTGCGAGCTTTCGAGATACTGATCTCTTCTTCCGGCGATGTTATAATGAATGAAGCAAGGGTATACTTAAAAACAGTGTCTATTGGAATGTTATCTGTGCTGGTCCTTCCCCCGGTGTGGATGTGTTTTATAGCTAGAGGTGTCAAAAGGTTCCTGAAAGCAAGTGATGAAAGAGTGTGTATGTGTATCAGTGTGAATAAAAATGAATGGAGAGCCCACAGTATATACAGTGCTTTACACAAGGTGTGTGTGGAGTGGGAGTGGATATAAATGGTGTGGGTGGGTGTGGAAATGTGAGAGTTTGTAGCACAACTAAAAGTGTGTGTGGATACTTTGTGGTCCCTATTGGTGTATAGGGATGGAAAAACAAGGAGTATTAGTATGTGTGAGAGACAGCTGTGTGTGCATACATATAGCACAGTATGTACAGACATGGCCTTTAGCGCTTATGGGAAGAGAGTTCACTAGTGTCAGTAATGACTCATAAAATTTCGATCTCTGTTTAGGCCACTGCTAAGTGTCCCGAACAGTTGCATAAATTTGTATTCATGCAACTGTCTCTCTTTCGGGGTTTTAAGATTACCTTGAGTATGGCAACCCTCATATATATATCTATCACAATAACCCTTCTCTTCCAATGGGACTCAGCGCTTTGCACTTACACTATAATGCGATGTACATAGAATCGTACAGCACAGTCCCTGCCCCGCAGAACTTACAATCTGGTGCCTGAGAGAGATCAAGTGACTTTGCCCAAGGCACTGACAGAGCCGTTTCTCTCCCCCCTCCCCACCGCAGCCATTACTTTCCCCCCACCACTGTTACACCCTCCGCAGCCGTTACCCCACCACAGCCATTACTTTCCCCCCACCACTGTTACACCCTCCGCAGCCGTTACTCCCCTCCCCCCACAGCCATTACTTTCCCCATCACCATTACACTCCCCGCAGCCGTTACTCCCCCCCACAGCCATTACTATCCCCGCAGCCGTTACTCCCCCCCCCGCAGCCATTACTATCCCCCCACCACCGTTACTCTCCCCGCAGCCATTACTATCCCCCACCACCATTACTCCCCCTGCAGCCGTTACTCCCCCCACAGCCATTACTATCCCCCACCACCATTACTCTCCCCGCAGCCATTACTATCCCCCACCACCGTTACTCCCCCTGCAGCCGTTACTCCCCCCGCAGCCGTTACCCCCCCCACAGCCATTACTATCCCCCCCCACCGTTACTCTCCCCGCAGCCGTTACTATCCCCCCACCACCGTTACTCCCCCTGCAGCCGTTACTCCCCCCGCAGCCGTTACCCCCCCACAGCCATTACTATCCCCCCCCCCCACCGTTACTCTCCCCGCAGCCGTTACTATCCCCCCACCACCGTTACTCCCCCTGCAGCCGTTACCCCCCCCACAGCCATTACTATCCCCCCCCCACCGTTACTCTCCCCGCAGCCGTTACTATCCCCCACCACCGTTACTCCCCCTGCAGCCGTTACTCCCCCCGCAGCCATTACTTTCCCCATCACCATTACACTCCCCACAGCCATTACTATCCCTGCAGCCATTACTCCCCCCCCACAGCCATTACTATCCCCGCAGCCGTTACCCCCCCCCTGACAGCCATTACTATCCCCGCAGCCGTTACTCCCCCCCCCCCCGACAGCCATTACTATCCCCACAGCCGTTACTCCCCTCCCCGCAGCCATTACTATCCCCCACCACTGTTACTCCCCCCCACAGCCATTACTATCCCCCCACCACCGTTACTCACCCCCGCAGCCATTACTCCCCCCCACAGCCATTACTATCCCCCTCCCCACCGTTACTCTCCCCGCAGCCGTTACTATCCCCCCACCACCGTTACTCCCCCCGCAGCCATTACTCCCCCCCCTAGCAGCCGTTACTAACCCCACAACCGATGCTCCCCCCGCAGCCATTACTCCCCCCCAGCAGCCATTACTATCCCCCCACCACTGTTACTCGACCCGCAGCCGTTACTTCCCCCCCCCCCCCCCCCCGCAGTCGCAGTCTTTCTTGCATGTATAAATATATTATGAAATGTAACAGTTGTCACCAGATAACGATGTCCTGGAGCCTCACTGCGCTTTCCATTTTTTTGCCTGTTTCAGTAAATAACATTGTTCTGAATGCGCCTGATCTCACATTAGATCGTAAGCTCTTCGGAGCAGGGACTCCTTTTCCTAAATGTTACTTTTTTGTCTGAAGCACGTCTCCCCTTTATGTGTTATCTGTATTACGTGTTATTTATATGATTGCCACGTGTATTACTGCTGTGAAGCGCTGTGTACATTAATGGCGCTATATAAATAAAGACATACAATACACAGTACAAGGTTCATGAAACGCAACATATTTATAATAACAATTAGCACCAAATGAGTTTAGAAATTGCAGGTTTTGTGTTACAATATTGCCTTGAATGAGCATGTGGGAAGGTCGGTATCACCGCGGTATCGGTATCACCGCGGTATCGGTATCACCGCGGTATCGGTATCACCGCGGTATCGGTATCACTGCGGTATCGGTATCACTGCGGTGGTGGTATCACCGCAGTATCACTGCGGTATCGGTATCCCCATGGTATCACCGTGGTATCGGTATCCCCATGGTATCACCGTGGTATCGGTATCACCGCGGTATCGGAATCACTGCGGTATCGGTATCACTGCGGTGGTGGTATCACCGCAGTATCACCGCGGTATCGGTATCACCGCGGTATCGGTATAACTGCGGTATCGGTATCACTGCGGTGGTGGTATCACCGCAGTATCACCGCGGTATCGGTATCCCCATGGTATCACCCGCGGTATCGGTATCACTGCGGTATCGGTATCACTGCGGTGGTGGTATCACCGCAGTATCACCGCGGTATCGGTATCACCGCGGTATCGGTATCACTGCGGTATCGGTATCACTGCGGTGGTGGTATCACCGCAGTATCACCGCGGTATCGGTATCCCCATGGTATCACCGTGGTATCGGTATCCCCATGGTATCACCGTGGTATCGGTATCACCGCGGTATCGGAATCACTGCGGTATCGGTATCACTGCGGTGGTGGTATCACCGCAGTATCACCGCGGTATCGGTATCCCCATGGTATCACCGTGGTATCGGTATCACCGCGGTATCGGTATCACTGCGGTATCGGTATCACTGCGGTGGTGGTATCACCGCAGTATCACCGCGGTATCGGTATCCCCATGGTATCACCGCGGTATCGGTATCACTGCGGTATCGGTATCACTGCGGTGGTGGTATCACCGCAGTATCACCGCGGTATCGGTATCCCCATGGCATCACCGTGGTATCGGTATCACCGCAAGGTTTTGTGGTCACTCGCGTTAACGCGGGGAAAGGAAAGTGTCCCAACTGCACAGAATACACCGGTTTGTCTTTTACTGTAGTGAAAACACACCCCAAATCCTTCAGGAAAATAAGAGTATTTAGTATCAGACTCACTAAATAAAGCCACTGTTTTTGTATTTGTTTTTGAATATTATTTATAATCCTCAAGGTTTATTATGCCAAGTGCTCAAGAAGAAAACACACACACACACACACACACACACACACACACACACACACACACACACACACACACACCACAAATAGATGTAGTGCTATGGGCACCTGCCTCTATAAGAAGTATAACCCTGTGCCTGTCTGGGTCAGCGATGGCCGGGCTCCCATGCGTATAACCCTGTGCCTGTCTGGGTCAGCGATGGCCGGGCTCCCACGCGTATAACCCTGTGCCTGTCTGGGTCAGCGATGGCCGGGCTCCCACGCGTATAACCCTGTGCCTGTCTGGGTCAGCGATGGCCGGGCTCCCACGCGTATAACCCTTTGCCTGTCTGGGTCAGCGATGGCCGGGCTCCCACGCGTATAACCCTGTGCCTGTCTGGGTCAGCGATGGCCGGGCTCCCATGTGTATAACCCTGTGCCTGTCTGGGTCAGCGATGGCCGGGCTCCCATGTGTATAACCCTGTGCCTGTCTGGGTCAGCGATGGCCGGGCTCCCATGTGTATAACCCTGTGCCTGTCTGGGTCAGCGATGGCCGGGCTCCCACGCGTATAACCCTGTGCCTGTCTGGGTCAGTGATGGCCGGGCTCCCACGCATATAACCCTGTGCCTGTCTGCGTCAGCGATGGCCGGGCTCCCACGTGTATAACCCTGTGCCTGTCTGGGTCAGCGATGGCCGGGCTCCCACGCGTATAACCCTGTGCCTGTCTGGGTCAGCGATGGCCGGGCTCCCATGTGTATAACCCTGTGCCGGTCTGGGTCAGCGATGGCCGGGCTCCCACGCGTATAACCCTGTGCCTGTCTGGGTCAGCGATGGCCGGGCTCCCACGCGTATAACCCAGGATCGCCGCCGTTCTGCGCCGGAGACAGTCTAATCTCTGAAATTGTGCTGGTTCTCTCCATTAATTCATGAATGTATCATTCATCGGGGGTCACAAAAACGCTGCTCGCCGCGCCATGGTAACCGGAAACCCGCGTCCACGGCAGAGGGGTCCCAGCGCGTACTGACGGCTCGCACACCATAAACAGAGGGGAAAAATTATACGAATGTGATGTGTTCCTCTCTTACAACCAGAGCAAAATAAGATCCATTTTAAGTGGCTTTATCGCCATCCCTTTTTTGGCAATGCACTGCCCCCCTTATTATTATTTCTGTGCATCCCCACATGCTCGATCTCGCTGCAGCGTTCGGTGCTTCGCTATGTCATAAACTTGAGATATTTCTTTTTTTTTCCTGGTGTGGGCGCTGAATACCACGGATATTATAAATGGGGTTGCACGGCCTATCGCAGCTCCAAAATATCTTGCAAATAGGTCGGCAGCACCAACCCTTTCGCTGTAACGGACCCGGCGAGAATTGCAGAGCAGTGACACTCATCCAGCTAACCGGAGTCTCTGCAGCAGTGATCTCCAACCTTTTTTGTTTGGAGGCACCCTTGAAGTATTTCAAAAAATCTCGGGGAACCCCTATCTGGCCGACACATATTAGGTTCGCCAGGGGTCAGTCACAACATTTTACACCTCACGAGCCACCTCTATTTCCCACCCGCTACCCATGTATTTCTCTCCCATCCGTCTCACTAACTCTCCCCCCTCCCGCCTCACATGTATTTATCCCTTGTGTCTCACTCTTACTCCCTCTTTTCCTCACTCACTCACTCCCTCCTGCCCCCCTCCCTTCTCTCACTCGCCCCTACCTTCCGTCAATTACCCCACTCTCTCTCAATCCACCCTACAAAATACATACCAAAAAAAAACCACCCCCAGGGGGAGGGGGGGACGGGTCTGTGGTCCATAGGAGGAACCCCTGAGACTGCTTCAAGGAACCCTGGTTGGGAATCACTGCTCTACAGAGACCCAAAGCTTCGCCTGCTGCTGCCAGCCCCTACAGAGCAGCGTGGGTATTATGCCACATCAACCACTGCTGGCAGCAAAGGGTTAAGTACACGCCTGCTGGGGAGTGATCTGAAGTGTCTAAACATACTTGGTATTATTAAAGCAAAAACAGAAATGCCCAGCGCAACATACAACATGACACAACATATAGTACAACACTTCAGTGCTAATCTGCTCATGAGTAAGGGTCATTTAGTTAAACCCTTTGGCCAAAAGGTTATAAGCCTGCAGCCACTTCACGGCATGACCAGTATGCAGGTCCTAACACTACCTGGCACGATTCTCATGCACCTCTCTCTTCTGCTGGAGGGAGGGAGACCGTACTGGGTCTGTGATACACAGGGACATGATAAAAACTGCTAATTGGAAAGTGGGGCGGGGCGAGCTTTAAACCCTGGGGAGGAGGGTCACACCTCAAGCTCCAGAACCCCAAAACCCACCCTCACATCATATATACAGCATATATATTAGTGTCAAAAAGCAGTGCTACTGAGCGTGGCAAAATATACAAACAAAAACAGACTTGGTATTATTATATGGTGCAGAGCGGTCAAGCTTAGGGGTAGTGGGCTAACTCTTCAAACAGTAACTGGCTCTGATGGGCACTCTGCCCCGAGCACTTCTCTGGGAGGGGATACAAGATCCGTGTCCCCTTATATTCATGGCCATGTCCTGTGTAATAATAAACATCACTGGAATAGCCCAACGCCTGGACTCGGACGTCCCATCTGAAGTGATCCCAGGGGGTGGAGCACTGCGCTGACTTCAAGTCAGTACGGTAATTTCTCTTCCTGTTCAACTCTCTCTCCGCGGGAGATGCTCGGACTTCTGCTGCTGCTGCTAACAGCTCCTGCCTCTCTCAGCACTTTTAATGACACTTCTATTTCCTTGACGCTGCTAATCGGCTCTGGGAAGTGACTTGTAACTGCTGAAGTGCTGTGAATGTGAGACGCGCCACCGTCTGATCCCGGGGAGAGGACACCTCCGTGGAAGAGGTAGGAGGCTCCGGCCAGACCCCATTCCCCTTCTGATCATATTACTATTCTCTCACGTAAAGTGCAGAGAAATAGAATGAACCGTAGGTACAGCTTAGCCCAGCCGTTTCCTGCCATAAAGCGCCTTCCGTCTCTGGAAGACGACTCCAAACTATTGCCCTGGGTGACCTGTACTGTGTTTTAATGGCAGAAGACTGCTTAGTAAATATGGCCCAATATGTTCTAGGTCAGAAGTGGCCAACCCCAATCCTCAAGAGCTACCAACAAGGCGGGTGTTCTGGATATCCCTGCTTCAGCACAGTTGGCTCATTCAAAGACTGTACCACCTGTGCTGAAGCAGGGACATCCTGAAAACCCGACCTGTGGGTGGCCCTTGAGGGCTGGAGTTGGCCACCCCTGTGCTAGCTGGTTGTTTTCCTGCAGGTCTTGTCCCCAATTCTGCTCTGCTGCTCCTCACACCCGTTTTTCTTCATTCGGAAGCAAATGACAATAAAATAACATGTACATGGTGCTGTGATCGGAGTCCTAAGTGTGCCTGGAAGACTCGATCCCCCGACACATCCCACCTTTATCTCATTGGAAGGGTGGAAATGTCTCAAGCTGCACAGAGAGAAGGGCAGATGTGTGTGGAACAATGTCCCAGCACAAAGCGATGGAACTGCAGGCATCACGTCGCCCCTAACGCTGCACTCTCACATTTGTGTGTTTGACAATTAAAGCAGGTCCCAGCTTTCTGTGCCCAGTGCTTCAAATAAGTACAGTAACACACAGAGAGATGCGGACATTGTGTTGATGGTATAAACTCTGACTGAGGAGGCGTTATCTGCTTACACAGAGAGGGTAACATGAGAACCATTCACAAAGCTTCTTACTGCTCAGGTGCGGGGAGAGAGGAGAGTGGAGAGTGGGGAGAGGGGAGAGGGGAGAGTCAGCACATGTACAAATACACCTGGAACAGCAGTGAACTGTGTTCTGTTATTCTGTCCTAGAACTCTCTTTCTAAGGGCTTGTTCCCAAAAGATCAATATCCATTATTGATTATTAACGACCACTCACTAGCATAGGCATTATTAAATGATAATGCCTGTCACACTTGAGTGAATAGACCCATTTAAACTGATATTCTTGTCAACATCCATGCAGACCCAAATGCACTAAAACTCTAAACACGCCACACTTAGGCCCAGACTTACTACACGGTGCTAAACTATATCAGTCCTGAATAATATATTAGCAAGAAAATAACCAGGGTTGGCGCTCAAGAGGAGATAGTGCCACAAAGAAATAATCCAAATACAACAGTGAAATAGTGACACACTCTGGTAACCAGGGCTCACTACAAGAAATTAACCCAAAAAAGTGCAATAAACATATATAATAAAACTAAAATTAATAAACAAAGGATACCCACTCAACCTAGACAAGATGGGAAAGTCTTTGTTTCCCCTGGGACGTAGTGGGTAGAGGTGACAAGGGAGCGGGGCACCATGCACATGTAAAAGAGGAGAGATCACAAAAATAGTACAGTACTGTAAAGCACAAAAATGATATTCCTATGAAATTCTGCAAAGATTATACTCACAAGCAGGCAGTAAGTAAAGGCATTTCACACATGAAGTGTACACGAAATGTAGTCCCACGTAGAGGGGCGTCTGGGGACCAGGATGGAATGGATAGGGTGCACTACAGCAGAGGACAAGAACACACCATAGATCGAACTGTGCAACAATTTAATGAATTAAAAACACTTCACAAGTGCTCACTTACAATGTATAAGAAAATATCAGGCAATAAGGAATCAGAGGTACAGGCATATGATGATCTGACCGCCCCTTCCTCTCCAGGAATCGCGGTTAGGTTTGGAATGGAGATGCTCCGCCAAAGGTGCTCCTAATTGCGGCCGCAAGAAGCAACGAACAGCTCGGCGTCTCTCCTCCACGTGTCTTGGTATCTGCCTCGATTCGACGCATTTCCCTAGAGAACTAGCTTCGTCAGGAATCTGGCTCCCTATCCTACACTTGCTCTTAAATACAATCAATTCGCTCTTCATTGGTGGTGTATAATGGTCTCTGGTGACGTGGAATTGATGCACTGCATCTGTGACCACAGTCACCCGGGATACATGATACAAAGCCAATCCAAGATGGCCGCCGTCGGGACAAAAACCTTACAAACACCTTGTATAACTTTATCAGCCGCAACTAGGAGCACCTGTGGCGGAGCATCTCCATTCCAAACCTAATCGCGATTCCTGGAGAGGAAGGGGCGGTGAGATCATCATATGCCTGTACCTCCGATTCCTTATTGCCTGATATTTTCTTATACATTGTAAGTGAGCACTTCTGAAGTGTTTTTAATTCATTAAATTGTTGCACAGTTCGCGCTATGGTGTGTTCTTGTCCTCTGCTGTAGTGCACCCTATCCATTCCATCCTGGTCCCCAGACGCCCCTCTACGTGGGACTACATTTCGTGTACACTTTATGTGTGAAATGCCTTTACTCACTGTCTGCTTGTGAGTATAATCTTTGCAGAATTTCATAGGATTATCATTTTTGTGCTTTACAGTATTGTACTATTTTTGTGATCTCTCCTCTTTTACATGTGCATGGTGCCCCGCTCCCTTGTCACCTCTACCCACTGAATAATATATGACAACGTTGACGCTTCGCACCTTTAATGAATGTAAGTCTAAGGCCCGAGATTCCACCTGCACCTATAGACACATTGGCTTCATGACTCAACCCTAACCCCTCAATCACAAATCGTCAGCAGCCATTACCGCATTGTAACATAGTAAGAACGTGCGTGCTGAAGGCATGATCAACACATCAGCATGCGTATGAACGTGTTAGGTTATCAGAACACGTGTAACATGTTTGTATCAATCCCTAGCATTGTAAGGCTGCGCTTAGTGTGTCGGCGACAGTGACGGTGACGTCACGCTGCGGTTGCTGGAAAAATCAAATTGACTTGGCTTCCAGCGATCGCGACCAAGCCGTTGCGTCACTTCTACTATAAGCGCACGTGACGGCGGGAATACATTTGTTTTGCCGCGAAGTCGCGCCGTCGGCACTATAAGCGCAGCCCAAGAAACCAGGACACACATTAATAGCAGAGCGCTGGGTTACACAAGCCCCAACGTGTACGCGGGACCGGCCCACGTGGGAACGGCGGCTAACCTGCGACTTTCTCTTACAGGGAAAATTCTGCACTGAAGAGGAGAACATTCTGATACGGAGCTTTCCAATTAGTGGCGTGTGGCCGTTATCAGCACAGGATCGCCATGAATAACCCGGAGGAAAGAGAGGAGCCCATGGACATCGGGTCACAGAACAATGTGAGTACTGCCCCCTATTCTCTGCATATAACACACGTAGTAAAATAACAAGAGAGGGAGGAGTAGGGGGTGTGATCCCTTTTACTGGACCAACGAGTAGCTGGTATGTTACAAGCTTTCCAACCTCTCAGGGACCTTCATTGCGTCTTGTAGAAATGTCTGTATTTCTGCCATACCTGATGAAGAACCCTAAGAGGTTCGAAAGCTCGTAACATACCAGCTACTTGTTGGTCCAATAAGAGGTACCGTACCCCCTACTCCCATTCCCCCCCTTTGTTACTACATGGAATAAAAGACCAACAATGACAATATAAGGAGCTTTCAAAAGAACTATTCATCCCACGGGCAGTATAGACGTCACAGGGACATCCCTTAAGGAAGGTGTGTGCAAACTGGGGGCGCGGCCGGAAACTTTCTGGGGGGGCGCGGCGGTTACAGAGGCCCTGCACTTCCCCAAAGGTATTTAAATGTAGTTCCGAGGGGCTGCGCAAGGCCTCTGTAAATTCCCTTACCTTTGGGCGATGCGTCGCCATGGCAATCCAGTGTCAAATGACGCCCCCGGGTCACGTGACATCCCATGACCCGCTGCGTCATTTGACACAGGGGGGAGAGCAGCCAGGGGGGTGCAGACTGAAAAGTTTGTGCACCCGTGCCTTGAGCTTGGAGGAAAGGAGATTTCACCAGCAACAAAGGAAAGGGTTCTTTACAGTAAGGGCAGTTACAGTGTGGAATTCATTACCCATGGAGACTGTGATGGCAGATACAATAGATTTGTTCAAAAAAAGGTTGGACATCTTTTTAGATAGGAAAGATATACAGGGATATACCAAATAAGTACTGTATACATGGGAAGGATGTTGGTCCAGGGAGTAATCCGATTGCCAATTCTTGGAGTCAGGAAGGAATTTATTTTTCCCCTTATGAGATATCATTGGATGATATGTCACTGGGGTTTTTTGTTTGCCTTCCTCTGGATCAATAAGTAAGTATAGATATAGGATAAAGTATCTGTTGTCTAAATTTTGCATAGGTTGAACTTGATGGACGTACGTCTTTTTTCAACCTCATCTACTATGTAACCCTCCCTTCTTTGCCATATGACACGGGAACGCAATCTTTTTCCCCTGCACCCCTCTACCGACTGTCCCCCTCTCCGCGTGCCCCCTCCCCCTTACCTTGGCTCCGGCGTTCTGGGCATCATGACATCACATTGCCATGGCAACGCGTCTCCAGAAGCCGTCTGAGCCAAGGTAAGTGACGTTTACAGCGGCCTTCGCTGCTCCCCTGGCATTTAATTTAAGTGCCTTCGGGATGCGCACGGGGCCTCTGTAAACCCCGCGCCCCTCTTTCCCCCCCCCCGGCAGAGAATCTCGCGCCCCCCCTGCCATATAACACATAGTACCCTGCACAGTGTTTGGGAATCGGGATGGGAGAGAACAGAGCAGATGATGAGGTTGTGATTACAAAGTTGCTGTTTCCTGACGAAAGTGAGCAGCAGGTCCTTAGAATATTTACAAGATTGTGCGTTTTTAAGATTTTCCAGAAAAAATGTTGAGTAATATTTTGTTGGAGACTTTTGCACGTCAGGAAGAAAGGGGAAAAGCTTTAGTGGAACGGCATGGTGGCATGGTGGTATGGTGGCATGGTGGCATGGTCACATTTTCATTTCTTCTCCCCCTTCTCACAGACATTTCCTTCTCTTTCCTAACAGGCAAATTTAACAGGGAAGAATGAGAGGAAAAGGTAAACCAAGTCCTATCAGGATGTCCCTGACAGTTACAGGATACATTACAGAAAGATCTCAAAGTGGCAAAGGAATGTGATATAATGTATAGTAAAAAATATTCACGGCTACTGACTAATGGTGGCCTCTGAATCCGCCATGCCCCCCCCCCCTAGAAAACCTCACCCCCCCCCAGTTTGCGCACCCCTGGTCTGCAGCATGCTGCCTGGATAGGCACCTCCACAGACATCTTCCAGCAGGCCCCCTCTGCAGATCAGGTCAAATTAGCTTTGCTGGCAGGGCTCCTTTACTCACCAGGCCCAGGACAGGAGTCCCAGCTGTCCTCACCTGATGGCGGCCCAGCCCGTTAGTTCAATTAAAGAATGGAATGACCCATACTCAGATGCAGATCCACCAAGTGTATTAAAAGATAAGCATGGTATTTTTGGGGCGCCAATTAGTATAGTTAGGACTCTATCTTTAATTAGTACTTTAACACTGCGGGGTGTTTGTGCATCATTATTTCCTGGCTGGAGGGGCTGTGGTACTTGGTGAGCAGGTTGAGGGATGTTTACCAAGCTTCTGTGTTTCATACAGAGATTCCAGTATTAACAAGGAAAAGCACAAGGAAAACGTAGTGACCAGTGGCAACATTTTCATCAAGGAATTTGCAAGGATCCTTAATAAGTACCAAGTTCCTGAGGATGTCAAGTCAAAGTATCTGCAAAAGGTAAATCTCTGCAGGTAGCTACTAAATCCAGAACGAGAACAGCCTGTAATCCCTGCCCGGGGCTGGACTGGCCACATACATAGACGCTCCCCGATTGGCGTCCGATTCACATGTCTTGTGTCCCAGTGGCACTTTAATATAACCGTGATCGATCCATGTTTTCACCTGGCTGTAGGCGATCGGGAGGGAGGGTTTGATGATAATTTTACTATGAATTGCAGGGAATGGTCAGAAAATTGTGGTGACTCTTCAATCCCAAATAAACCACAGTTCCACCAAACATAACGTCACAATGTAAGCGCTCGTCTGTCCCCCTCTCAGTTCTCCTTTTGTGGTTATGCTGTATCCTTCTGCCTAATCCCTTTATCCTGTTCTTTACCCTCCCACCATTGGCTCGGATTGATCAAGCCCCAATGGGGGTTATTGCACCCTGAACCGGCATTATCTGCCATAGATGTGAATGCCAGTTACCACCGGATTCTGGTGTGGGACTCTGCTTCGGCGCTTGATCAATCTGACCCCAATTGTTGGTTTTAAGGGGATCCCAAACTAGCATGTTAAAGATTCCTGAAATGCCAGAGTGGATTGGTCACTGTGGATCAGTCACTGCACCTCGTTAGAAGTTAAAGGGCAGAGTTTCCTCTTCACAACTAATAAAAAGGGTTTACTGTCTCACCAGGTGCTCCACTCCATCTTCTTCTTTGGACACATTGAATGTCTGCCCATTGCACCCATTGAATTTATTCCTGGCCCCATGCAGACACTGCTGCAGAATAAGTACCCCAAGCCTTTCCAGGAATACAACACACACCTACCCCACCAGACCCCTTACTCCCTCCTGCTGGAATGCGTGAGTGGTTTGTATCTCAGGAACATTCTCCTCTCTCTGTATCTGCAACATTCTCCTCTCTCTGTATCTGCAACAGTCTCCACTCTCTCTGTATCTGCAACAGTCTCCACTCTCTCTGTATCTGCAACAGTCTCCACTCTCTCTGTATCTGCAACAGTCTCCACTCTCTCTGTATCTGCAACAGTCTCCACTCTCTCTGTATCTGCAACAGTCTCCACTCTCTCTGTATCTGCAACAGTCTCCACTCTCTCTGTATCTGCAAGAGTCTCCACTCTCTCTGTATCTGCAACAGTCTCCACTCTCTCTGTATCTGCAACAGTCTCCACTCTCTCTGTATCTGCAACAGTCTCCACTCTCTCTGTATCTGCAACAGTCTCCACTCTCTCTGTATCTGCAACAGTCTCCACTCTCTCTGTATCTGCAACAGTCTCCACTCTCTCTGTATCTGCAACAGTCTCCACTCTCTCTGTATCTGCAACAGTCTCCACTCTCTCTGTATCTGCAACAGTCTCCACTCTCTCTGTATCTGCAACAGTCTCCACTCTCTCTGTATCTGCAACAGTCTCCACTCTCTCTGTATCTGCAACAGTCTCCACTCTCTCTGTATCTGCAACAGTCTCCACTCTCTCTGTATCTGCAACAGTCTCCACTCTCTCTGTATCTGCAACAGTCTCCACTCTCTCTGTATCTGCAACAGTCTCCACTCTCTCTGTATCTGCAACAGTCTCCACTCTCTCTGTATCTGCAACAGTCTCCACTCTCTCTGTATCTACAACAGTCTCCACTCTCTCTGTATCTGCAACAGTCTCCACTCTCTCTGTATCTGCAACAGTCTCCACTCTCTCTGTATCTGCAACAGTCTCCACTCTCTCTGTATCTGCAACAGTCTCCTCTCTCTGTATCTGCAACATTCTCCTCTCTCTGTATCTGCAACATTCTCCTCTCTCTGTATCTGCAACATTCTCCTCTCTCTGTATCTGCAACATTCTCCTCTCTCTGTATCTGCAACATTCTCCTCTCTCTGTATCTGCAACATTCTCCTCTCTCCGTATCTGCAACATTCTCCTCTCTCCGTATCTGCAACATTCTCCTCTCTCCGTATCTGCAACATTCTCCTCTCTCTGTATCTGTGCTTCTGTGACTGGAGGTGCTGCCTGAGGTTTTAGCCCAGATATTTGATTGATCTCTCTTCATTCCTCAGATTGCGGAAGTTCTGAACCCTGCAGACACGGATCAGTTTGTGAACGAGCTTGTAATGGTCAACGAGTTGTTGTGGAAACTGGACGGTGAGGAGGGCAACCAACCGGTAATCAATAACTTTGCTTTCAGTGCCTCGGTTATCACTTACAGCTTCTACAAGGATCCTCAAAGCAACAGAGCTCACAAAACTGTGTATGGGGCATCCATGGCCTGTAAGGGGAAGGTGGCAAGAACCATCATGATTGCTGTATCGGCCGTGCACATATGGGACAAGGCCATTTCCTTTGCTGTGTGCTGTGGAAATGAAGGTCCTGCTATAGAGTTCCCCGAGCATGTGTACTGTGACGCCTACAGGTTCCAGACTAAAAGACGTGGATGGGAGAAGATACCTCCCTGCAAGAAATGTAACAGAATATTCAAAAAGGTGCACTTCCATCCTTTGTACGAGCCATCTGAGAAAATGCAAGACTGGCCTTTCGGGAACTGTGCGGAGGCCGAATCCCTCAGCAAACTGCTGCTGTGCACGCGGGAGGTGAGAGAGGCCACCCGTACAGTGGCTGATAGTGAAGGAAACCAGATGTGCAGGGAGGAGATAGAGACCACGTTCAGAGAGAAGCACGAGGGGATGATGAGAGAACGAGCCAGAAAACTCCTTCACTCAAGGAAATTCCCACTAAACAAGACAACAGACTGGCTGTTCTTCACACCAGCCTGACAGGGGCAGCCCGAGTACCTGTCTGACACAGGATATAATCCTATTACATGTCCCCCAAACTCTTTACCTCTTTCCCTTCCTACTTGGACAAATGGTTCTCTGGGCTTCTCATGTTGATGTTAAAGGGTTTCTCACCCAGTCTGCATTCCTTTACCTGCAGCAGGACTGGAGAAGCAATTGCGATATACTTGTAAAAATTATAATATATTCACTATCATAGAGACTTATTGGATGTTTTCATGACGCGTTATAAAATTATTAAAGACTTGTATATACTCACCCCCCCGCTTGTGCTGAACACGGACATTCATGGGTATAGGGCCATCTCATTCCTAAAGGTCCTGATCCCTGAATAGACATTGGATTTCAGTCTATGGTTTTATTCAGTGCTAAACATCCTCATTACTTCCAAATGTCCGGGACAATATCCTCACAGAGACGCCTGTCCCCCTGTGCAGCCTATGGTGTGACCCAGAACTCGGATAAGAGGCACACAGTGGTTCCTTGGACCATACACTTTTTTAAATGGCATTAATTTCTTTCTTTTTTTCAACTTCAAGTTTATTGTTTTTTCGTTTGCAAGGCGTGGTATTACATCACTTATACTCTCGTTAAATTTCCCCTATACAACTGCAATACCGACCCACGGCCTCGTTTAAATCCCACGACACACAACATAAAACACGCAAAGGGAGGGAAAAACAAAGGGGAGGGGGGAGGGGGGCGAGGCGGTGTTACCATCTTGTCCGGATGTTTTGGACCTGGTCTCCAGCGGCTCTCAGATTTTGCTGGCTGGGGAGATCCCATTCACGTCATTTGGGCGCCTAGTCCAGTCTTTCTGTCCCGATCCCTTGTCTGGTGCTTCTCATCCAAGGAGAACTCATTTGATCCTATCAAAGCCATATGGTGGCATTGCTCACCGCTTAATATATGGCATTCATTTCTATGACATGTTTCCCGGATCTACAGGTGAAATAAATATCTCACATGGTGCACAGACTAGTGTGAGTAACATCCTGTACGGTGGTATATATTCAATATACCTACTGCAGGAACCAGTGAAGCTTTTTATGTAACACAAAGCATAAATGTGTTCTTGCCTTCATAGGTTGGGGAGGGAGGGACAGGTGGAGAGCAAGCTCTTGGGGTGCCTCCGTGCGGTCAGTGTCCACGAGATGAACGCAGCCAGCGCCAAACGTTCTGCAGTCCCGTGCCGTCCCGAGCACTTGTTTCCACGAGTGTGATTGGCTGCTTGGCACAGGAAATGATGTCGTCCATTCTGAACAGCGACTTCAGTTCCACCAATGACATAAAGCATGGGAGGTCCCTGCAATCAGACATAAAACCATGTGTAAGCCCCAGAAGAGGCTCGGGACACAGCATTTCATACCTGTGCTCATTTATCCCATAGTGTCAGAGGGATGTCTAACCATTGTGCTTGGGCTCTGAAGGGGGTGAAGTGGCCAATGGGATCATAAAAAGTTAAAAAAAAAATAGGTGTCACGGGAGACCCGGAATCAACTCGCCAGACACACACTCCAACCTGGGGTAACTGGGAGCACCCTATAAACCTAGGCGCAGGGACCCCCCGTGAGGAAGTGTTCCCCGTTCTGCTCCCACGCAGTGTGAAGCAGTTACCGCTTCAAAAACCCCAAACCAACAGACACTCAGGTGCCCAGAACTCTCAACCTGTAATTGCCACTGACTGACTGGAACCGGCTGTAACTGCCACTGACTGACTGGCTGTAACCGGCTGTAACTGCCACTGACTGACTGGCTGGAACCGGCTGGAACTGCCACTGACTGACTGTCTGGAACCAGCTGTAACTGCCACTGACTGACTGGCTGGAACTGCCACTGACTGACTGGCTGGAACCGGCTGTAACTGCCACTGACTGACTGTCTGGAACCGGCTGTAACTGCCACTGACTGACTGGCTGGAACCGGCTGTAACTGCCACTGACTGACTGGCTGGAACCGGCTGTAACTGCCACTGACTGACTGGCTGGAACCGGCTGTAACTGCCACTGACTGACTGCCTGGAACCGGCTGTAACTGCCACTGACTGACTGGCTGGAACCGGCTGGGTCTGGCTGGAATTCTCTTAGTAATAGAACCAACAGGGCCTTCCTCCTCTCTTTTATACCTCATGCAACAACAGGGAAACATTAATGGAGGGTTAGGGCCAGGTGCCTTCATTATGACCCAGCCCCTGATTGGTGGGTTTAACAGGCAACATTAAAACTGAAACATGAAAACAGTTCCATGGAAAGGTCACAGGCAACTTTTGCAACATTCCTCCTGAAACGCTGGAACCAGGATAAGACATAATACACAGATATACAACTGTATTAATGAAAGGAAGGGGTAACGAAGGGCTTGACCTTTACTAAACGCATTCGCAATTATCCCTACCGTCACAATAGGTATCACTAAATATAGCGCTCTACCCAACAGGTATATAGTACACACCCTGTGAAAGGCTAATCAGTGATTATTTACAGTGACGATACATAGTGCAGACTGTTACCCCTGGGAATCAGGCCCGTCATTATTAGCACAGTTGAGTGTAACATTGGGGTGAACCCTTACATCTTATTGAAGAGAATGAGGACAGACGCTGCAGCCAGGGGTGGAGCAGAGAGCACGGACAGTAGCTGGATACAGGAAGCGGACACTTGGCAGGGGTTCGCAGCGTCAACCACGAACTGCGAAACAAGAGCGAGGCGGCTGTGACGCTTACACGGTCAGAGGGAATCTAACGTGGTATTGTGCAGAGTAACATTACTAAGGCTGCGCTTATAGTGCCGGCGACGCTGACGTCATGCTGCGGTCGCTGAAAAAATAAAATTGAATTGACTTCCAGCGATTAAGCAGTCGCGCCTACTATAAGCGCACGCGACGGCTTCAATGCATTTGTTTTGACGCGACGTTGTGCTTATAGTGCCGGTGATGGCGAATGAAAACAATTGTATGGAAGCAGTCGCGTGCGCTTATAGTGGACGCGACGGAGCGACAG
>NC_134504.1:12556878-12559012 GCF_040206685.1 Ascaphus truei
TCAATGCTGGTTTTAACACAAAAACCTAGATATCATAAGATAGAAAATGCATTCGGCGCAATAAGACAATATAGTGTATTATAGAACCCCTTAATAATTGATGGAAAAGAATGTTGATAGTAGATCAGAAAAGTCCTGCCCCACTGGCAATCTGCACAGCACAAATTCCAAGTCCCGGGAACTGTACAGTACTGTACACTGTTTGCAATGTCAATAAAAACCACTAGAGGTGCAAAAAAATGTGTTGAACAGCATTAGTGTGTCAATTTCTTTTCTGTAACGCTACTGATATAGCACGCTGAGAAAATACCTGTCCTCAGTGTCCCAAATCCAACCATGTGGTAATAAACAGCAGCTTTTCAACAGATGTATTAGTGTCCGTCACTTAGGGCTTCAGAGAGTTAGAGATCCCCTGATAAATTAACCCCTTCACGCTGGAGGAGCTATAGGTATCGATTCCTCGGTATTTTTACAGGGCTGGGAGATTCTCACAGGTCGCGGGGGTTAAGTGTAGTAGTGCTCCGCTGGTTAGCGGACCTCTGTTGAATCACTACCGCAAATGGTCACCTGCACATCAGGCAATGGCCGCTGCGGCTCTCCTCCGAGACACCGCGTGTCTCCAGTCCCGCTGGTACACCTCCGTAACTGCTCCACTGTCCACCGGTGACTCCGTCTCTGTGGTCCCGACAGCAAACTCTGGAGTCGCTCCGCCAGATAACCCGTCTCTCTGGTCCCGAGACCGGGACTCACGTGTGCTCTCCTTCACTATGCAACACGCTCATACGCCAAGTAGAGACTACACCAATACACCACAGGTGTTCAGCCGAACACTACGCCTTTCACTCTACCTCCCAGCTGGCCGGGCATGTAATAGTACTGAGGTGGAGCCTCAGGTCACAGCAATGGAAGATGGTAGATGAGGATGTTTTATATCCCGCATACTGTATATATATATATATATCCCATACCCCCCCCTCCCCGCACTGTACACATTTCACAGACACAAAGGATATTTTGCAGCCTCTTCATCAGCAGTGTCTTCCCGACCCCCGGGCCCCGAGCAGCAAACACATATTTATATACCCGGGGAGACAGCGGGATGTGTCGGGATATATGGCTGTATATGTTGGGATATATAGGTGTATATGTCGGGATATATAGGTGTATATTTCAGGATGTATCGGGACATATAGGTGTATATGTCGGGATATATGGGTGTATATGTCGGGATATATGGGTGTATATGTAGGGATATAGCAGTGTATATGTCAGGATATAGGGGTGTATATGTTCAGGATATATGGGTATATATGGTGTATATGTCGGGGATATAGGAGTGTATATGTCAGGATATTTAGGTGTATATGTAGGGATATATAGGTGTATGTTTGCCTATATTATGTATTTATACACACAGGGTTCCCATGGGCCTCGGTCTATCGTCTCTCTTGGTTACCACCTGACTCCGCCCCTTCAGAGCGTCCTCTCCTGCCATTGGACAGTCGCGGCATCAGTACAGGGAGGTTCATTCTTCTCCCGGCCATTTCCGGTGCGACCCAGCCATCCCAGGCAGCCACTGCCACGGTGGGTCCCGCCTCCTGGTTCCGGTTTTGCGCCGGAAGCCGGAAAGTGGAGCTCGCTTTGCTCGGTGTCTGTGTCACGGTCGGTTCGGTTTTCGCAATGGGTCGGGGAGCGGAACCTTCGAGAGGCTTCTGGGTAATGAGCGGTCCGGGTGGGCGGCGGCCATCACCGGGGCCTGAAGGGTTAAGTTACCCGGACAGTGTCAGAGCTCCGGGGTGTAACGCCGGACACTACTGTGATACCGGGACAGACATGTCCTCCTCTGCGTGTGACTACTGTGCCCCCTCCCCCCTGTGTGACTACTGTGCCCCCCTCCCCCCTGTGTGACTACTGTGCCCCCTCCCCCCTGTGTGACTACTGTGCCCCCTCCCCCCTGTGTGACTACTGTGCCCCCCCCCTGTGTGACTACTGTTGGCCCCCCCCTGTGTGACTACTGTGTCCCCCCCCCCCCTGTGTGACTACTGTGCCCCCCCTGTGTGATTACTGTGCCCCCCCCCTGTGTGACTACTGTGGCCCCCCCCGTGTGACTACTGTGCCCCCCCCTGTGTGACTA
>NC_134504.1:12559212-12580502 GCF_040206685.1 Ascaphus truei
GGAGGACATAGAAGTGTAGAGATGGTGAGCGCACGTATAAAATAAATATATAAGAGATATATAAATATTCCAATGTCCCAAAACATATATACTTATATACAAGCACACACTCCAGCTCCGGCAACCGTCTTCTGGGCTCCGGCGCGGCGTCTACCTGCCCTAGCGTCCGACCGCAGCAGGAGCACACGTGGCGGCTACGGAAGCCTTCCGCGTGCAACCCGACCAGGAACTACGCGTTTCGGAAATAACTTTCCTTCGGCAGGTTCCTTGTAATAAAGTTTTTCCCATTTTTTATTTTTTTTAACCTCCCGCCTGCACTGTACTTTTTGGGACGTGTTTTGGGACATTGGACGTCCCAGACTATAGGTGATAAGGGACTGCTCCCCAGAGGGGGGTGGAAAGATACCAGTCGTTGTGAAGGGGCTCACAAGTGGCCGCCGTGTGAGTACAGTTGCTTTATATTACAGTATACAGGCATACCCCGCTTTAAGTACACTCGCGAGTAAGTACATATCGCCCAATAGGCAAACGGCAGCTCACGCATGCGCCTGTCAGCACGTCCTGAACAGCAATACCGGCTCCCTACCTGTACCGAAGCTGTGCGCAAGCGGGGAGACTTTAGAGCCTGTTACAAATGCGTTGTTTACATCAGTTATGCACGTATATAACGATTGCAGTACAGCACATGCATCGATACGTGGGGAAAAGGGAGTGCTTCACTTTAAGTACATTTTCGCTTTACATACATGCTCCGGTCCCATTGCGTACGTTAATGTGGGGTATGCCTGTATACACTATTCCCTGACCCCCTTATTTGCCTTGACCATTGGGCTCTTGTGTACTGACTGATCTACTGATGTTCTGTTTGTAGGAGATATTGGAATATTTATCTATCTCATATATTTCTGCAGATCCAACAAAGGGCCATTATAAATACTATTATCTGGTATTTTTTAGACTGTTTTTGGTGTATATTTATCCTTTGGTTCATTTGCCCTTAATATTGGCAAGGATATGATGATATCTGTCCATAATACTGTTAGGGAGCGCCCCAGTTATTCCTCTTTTTGTATCAGTTGGGACAGAAACAGAAATGATTGTGGCCTCACGCACGGGTAACTCATCTCACTGTGTCCCATTGTCAGAATGTTAATTCATCGTTTAACTCACCTTCTTAATGTAAAACAGTAAAAGCAACTTCAAGGTCTGAACCACCGGGAGAAGAGGACAGAATAGCACGCCAAGCCTGTGTGGGAGAGAGAGAGGGGGAGAGGGAGAAAATGCGAGTGAGAAAAAGGAGGGAGAGAGAGAGGGAGAGGGAGGGAGAGAAAGGGGGAGAGATGGGAGAGGGAGGAGGGAGGGAGAGAAAGGGGGAGAGAGGGAGAGAGAGAAAGAGGGAGGGAGAGAAAATGCAAGTGAGAAAATGTGAGTGAGGGGGAGAGGGAGAGAGAGAATGTGAGTGAGGAGAGAGGAAAGAGAGAGAATGTGAGTGAGGAGAGAGGAAAGAGAGAGAATGTGAGTGAGGAGAGAGGAAAGAGAGAGGAAAGAGAGAGAATGTGAGTGAGGGAGAGAGGAAAGAGAGAATGTGAGTGAGGAAAGGAAGAGAATGTGAGTGAGGAAAGAGAGAATGTGAGTGAGGAAAGAGAGAGTGTGAGTGAGGATAGAGAGAGTGAGTGAGTATAGAGAGAGAATGTGAGTGAGGAAAGAGAGAATGTGAGTGAGGAAAGAGAGAACGTGAGTGAGGAAGAGAGAACGTGAGTGAGGAAAGAGAGAACGTGAGTGAGGAAAGAGAAAATGTGAGTGAGGAAAGAGAGAATGTGAGTGAGGAAAGAGAATGTGAGTGAGGAAAGAGAGAGAATGTGAGTGAGGAAAGAGAGAGAATGTGAGTGAGGAGAGAGGAAAGAGAGAATGTGAGTGAGGAGAGAGAGAGAATGTGAGTGAGGAAAGAGAGAATGTGAGTGAGGGAAAGAGAGAATGTGAGTGAGGAAAGAGAGAGAATGTGAGTGAGGAGGGAGGGAGAATGTGAGTGAGGAGGGAGAATGTGAGTGAGGAGGGAGGGAGAATGTGAGTGAGGAGGGAGGGAGAATGTGAGTGAGGAGGGAGGGAGAATGTGAGTGAGGAGGGAGAATGTGAGTGAGGAGGGAGGGAGAATGTGAGTGAGGAGGGAGGGAGAATGTGAGTGAGGAGGGAGAATGTGAGTGAGGAGGGAGGGAGAATGTGAGTGAGGAGGGAGGGAGAATGTGAGTGAGGAGGGAGGGGGAGTGAAGGGGAGAGATTTGCCTATTAATCAGCCAGCACACCGTTAGTGGCTGACACAGCCCCGTGACACTGGCAGGATGACACATGGTGGTGACACACGGTGGTGACACATGGTGGTGACACAGAGTGACTCGGGCTGCTCACCAGGCTAGCGTCTGCCCGTATATCAGCTCCAGCACGTTCCGGGCGATGTCAAACTCCGGCCGGCGCTTCTGTTTGTACTTCTTCTCCAGGATAATCCTGTCACCGAGAAGGGAGGGTCAGCAGCAAGAGCCGGGGTGGTGCAACGTGAAGACAGCGCAAGGGGAGGGGCCAGAGCAAGATCAGCACGCAGGGGGAGGGGCCGCAGAGCAGGGGCAATGCCAGAGTGCAGGGGGAGGGGCCAGAGCAAGATCAGCACGCAGTGGGTGAGGCCAGAGAGCAGCGGCAGGGCCAGAGCGCAGGGGGAGGGGCCAGAGCAAGATCAGCACGCAAAGGGTGAGGCCAGAGAGCAGGGGCAGGGCCAGAGCGCAGGGGGGAGGGGCCAGAGAGCAGGAGAGGTCCAGGAGTTCAAGGGGTGGGGCCAGAGCTCAGGGGGTGGGGCCAGAGTGAGGGGCGTGGTCTCTTTACCTCCACAGCAGCTCCCCAAACAATGTGTCCAGCAGATTAAACACACGAAATCCATAATTACAAAGCGGTATAATTCCTGTCCCACAAACGTCTCCCCAGCACTGAAAGAATGAGAGCGAGTGTGAGTGGGGGGCCAGGCAGGACGTTACTGTATAAGAGAGTGTGAGTGAGGGCCAGGCAGGACATTACTGTATAAGTGAGTGTGAGTGGGGGCCAGGCAGGACATTACTGTATAAGAGAGTGTGAGTGGGGGGCCAGGCAGGACGTTACTGTATAAGAGGAGTGTGAGTGGGGGCCAGGCAGGACATTACTGTATAAGAGGGGTGTGAGTGGGGCCAGGCAGGATATTACTGTATTAGAGGGTGTGAGTGGGGCCAGGCAGGATATTACTGTATAAGTGAGTGTGGGCCAGGCAGGACGTTACTGTATAAGAGTGTGAGTGGGGGCCAAGCAGGACGTTACTGTATTAGAATGTGAGTGTGAGTGGGGCCAGGCAGGACGTTACTGTATAAGAGAGTGTGAGTGGGGCCAGGCAGGAAGTTACTGTATAAGTGAGTGTGAGTGGGGCCAGGCAGGATGTTACTGTATAAGAGAGTGTGAGTGGGGCCAGGCAGGACATTACTGTATAAGTGAGTGTGAGTGGGGCCCGACAGGACATTACTGTATAAGAGAGTGTGAGTGGGGCCAGACAGGAAGTTACTGTATACGTGAGTGTGAGTGGGGCCAGGCAGGATGTTACTGTATAAGAGAGTGTGAGTGGGGCCAGGCAGGACATTACTGTATAAGTGAGTGTCAGTGGGGCCCGGCAGGACATTACTGTATAAGTGAGTGTGAGTGTGGGCCAGGCAGGACACTTAAGAAGTGGACTCAGGACTCACCTCATTCTCCATATGTTTTGCCTTCTGAACCAGCCAATGGTGACAGAGAACCCCTAGGACTACAGTCTTGAGCATCAGGTTCCTGAGATGGGAGAGGGGTGTGATTGGGAGGAGCAGCTGCAGTTTGGAGTGGGGCGGGGGGCGGCGCAGAGGGGTGAGAGGGAGCGAGGCAGCGGGATGAGGGAGCGAGGCAGCGGGGTGAGGGAGCGAGGCAGCGGGATGAGGGAGCGAGGCAGCGGGGATGAGGGAGCGAGGCAGCGGGATGAGGGAGCGAGGCAGCGGGGTGAGGGAGCGAGGCAGCGGGATGAGGGGAGCGAGGCAGCGGGATGAGGGAGCGAGGCAGCGGGGTGAGGGAGCGAGGCAGCGGGATGAGGGAGCGAGGCAGCGGGATGAGGGAGCGAGGCAGCGGGATGAGGGAGCGAGGCAGCGGGATGAGGGAGCGAGGCAGCGGGATGAGGGAGCGAGGCAGCAGGATGAGGGAGCGAGGCGGCGGGCGGTGGGGTGAGAGGGGGCGGGCGGTGGGGTGAGAGGGGGCGGGCGGTGGTGAGAGGGGGCGGGCGGTGGTGAGAGGGGGCGGGCGGTGGTGAGAGGGGGCGGGCGGTGGGGTGAGAGGGGGAGGGCGGTGGGGGGCGGTCGGTGGGGTGAGAGGGGGCGGGCGGTGGCGTGAGAGGGGGAGGGCGGTGGGGGCGGGCGGTGGGGTGAGAGGGGGCGGGCGGTGGTGAGAGGGGGGCGGGCGGTGGTGAGAGGGGGCGGGCGGTGGTGAGAGGGGGCGGGCGGTGGGGTGAGAGGGGGAGGGCGGTGGGGGCGGTCGGTGGGGTGAGAGGGGGCGGGCGGTGGCGTGAGAGGGGTGAGGGCGGTGGGGGCGGTCGGGGAGGGGGTGAGGGAGGGGTGAGAGGGGGGCGGGCGGTGGGGTGAGAGTGGGCGGGGCGGTGGGGGGGCGGTCGGTGGGGTGAGAGGGGGGCGGGGCGGTGGGGTGAGAGGGGGGCGTGCGGTGGGGGCGGTCGGTGGGGTGAGAGGGGGCGGGGCGGTGGGGTGAGAGGGGGCGGGCGGTGGGGTGAGAGGGGGCGGGCGGTGGGGGCGGTCGGTGGGGTGAGAGGGGGCGGGCGGTGGGGTGAGAGGGGGCGGGCGGTGGGGGCGGTCGGTGGGGGTGAGGAGGGGGCGGGCAGTGGTGTGAGAGGGGGCGGGCGGTGGTGTGAGAGGGGGCGGGCAGTGGTGTGAGAGGGGGCGGGCGGTGGTGTGAGAGGGGGCGGGCAGTGGTGTGAGAGGGGGCGGGCAGTGGTGTGAGAGGGGGGCGGGCGGTGGTGTGAGAGGGGGCGGGGCAGTGGTGTGAGAGGGGGGCGGGCGGTGGTGTGAGAGGGGGCGGGCGGTGGTGTGAGAGGGGGCGGGCAGTGGTGTGAGAGGGGGCGGGCAGTGGTGTGAGAGGGGTGGCGGGCGGGTGGGGTGAGAGGGGGCGGGCAGTGGTGTGAGAGGGGGCGGGCGGTGGGGTGAGAGGGGGCGGGCGGTGGGTGTGAGAGGGGGGCGGGCAGTGGTGTGAGAGGGGGCGGGCAGTGGTGTGAGAGGGGGGCGGGGGCGGTGGTGTGAGAGGGGGCGGGGCGGTGGTGTGAGAGGGGGGGCGGGGCGGTGGGTGTGAGAGGGGGAGGCGGGCGGTGGTGTGAGAGGGGGCGGGCAGTGGTGTGAGAGGGGGCGGGCGGTGGTGTGAGAGGGGGCGGGCAGTGGTGTGAGAGGGGGCGGGCAGTGGTGTGAGAGGGGGCGGGGCGGTGGTGTGAGAGCGGCAGAGGGCAGCTGCTAACGGGTATCAAGAGAGATCAGAATGAGCCTTTCATGCCCTGACCTGCAGATGGCGATATAAACCTCCAGCATAGGGGAGTCCAGCCCCTCCCACAGCGCCAGCACGTGGTACAGATAGGGCAGCAGGAAGTTACACACAGACACGGCTAGCGGCAGCTGCAGGAGCGTGGCTTCCATCTCCACGGCCCCCCGAACTCTTACAAGTCCCTGGTGCTCCTACAGGACAAGGAACAGACCAGGAAACATGATGTGTCTGCCCCTTTGGTGGGCCACAGAACAATAACTGGGACCCCCAGAGCCCCCCTCTTCTTTGCCCGGTGTTACCCCCCTCCCCTCTCCTCCTCCCACCCACCCGTGTGCCCACCGGACGTCACCTGTGCAGATGATCCGACAGGAAGTACACGGCCAGCGCGGAGCCCAACCAGCTGCCCACACACAGCGTCCACGCCAGCACGTGGACACTGACACGCTGCAGGCGCTTCCTCAGGCCACGGGGAGGCGCGCTCTGCCGACGCTCACTCAACAGCTCCTGTGGGGGGACAGAGCCACTGGCCTGTTATATCACAGTCTAGAATTCAGTTCTCTCCCCTACATAGCATGTACTGGAGTCTAGAACTCGGTTATCCCTCTGTGCCCAGTATAAATCATAGTCTAGAACTCGGTTATCCCTCTGTGCACGGTATAAATCATAGTCTAGAACTCGGTTATCCCTCTGTGCACGGTATAAATCATAGTCTAGAACTCGGTTATCCCTCTGTGCACAGTATAAATCATAGTCTAGAACTCGGTTATCCCCCTGTGCACGGTATAAATCATAGTCTAGAACCCGGTTATCCCTCTGTGCACGGTATAAATCATAGTCTAGAACTCGGTTATCCCTCTGTGTATAGTATACAATCATAGTCTTGAACTCTGTTATCCCTCTGTGCACAGTATAAATCATAGTCTAGAACTCGGTTATCCCTCTGTGCACAGTATAAATCATAGTCTAAAGCTCGGTTCAGCGCCCCAACCCCCCCATACATAGTATACAGTGGTGTGAAAAAAGAAAGTACAACCCTCTTTGAATTCTATGGTTTTACATATCAGGACATAATAACAATCAATTGTTCCTTAGCAGGTCTTAAAATTAGGTAAATACAACCTCAGATGAACAACAACACATGACATATTACACCGTGTCATGATTTATTTAACAAAACAAAGCCAAAATGGAGAAGCCATGTGTGAAAAACCAAGTACACCTTATGGTTCAATAGCTTGTAGAACCACCTTTAGCAGCAATAACTTGAAGTAATCATTTTCTGTATGACTTTATCGGTCTCGCACATCGTTGTGGAGGAATTTTGGCCCACTCTTCTTTACGTTGCTTCAGTTCATTGAGGTTTGTGGGCATTTGTTTATGCACAGCTCTCTTAAGGCCCCGCAACAGCATTTAAATCGGGTCGAGGTCTGGACTTTGACTGGGCCATTGCAACACCTTGATTCTTTTCTTTTTCAGCCATTCTTTTGTAGATTTGCTGGTGTGCTTGGGATCATTGTCCTGTTGCATGACCAATTTCGGCCAAGCTTTAGCTGTCGGACAGATGGCCTCACATTTGACTCTAGAATACTTTGGTATACAGAGATGTTCATGGTCGACTCGATGATTGCAAGGTTTCCAGGTCCTGTGGCTGCAAAACAAGCCCAAATCATCACCCCGCCTCCACCGTGCTTGACAGTCGGTATGAGGTGTTTGTGCTGCTATGCTGTGTTTGGTTTTCGCCAAACGTGGCACTGTGCATTATTGCCAAACTTCTCCACTTTGGTCTCGTCTGTCCAAAGGACATTGTTCCAGAAGTCTTGTGGTTTGTTCAGATGCAACTTTGCAAACCTAAGCCGTGCTGCCATGTTCATTTTAGAGAGAAGAGGCTTTCTCCTGGAAACCCTTCCAAACAAACCATACTTGTCCAGTCTTATTCTAATTGTACTGTCATGAACTTTAACATTCTAACTGAGGCCTGTAGAGTCTGAGATGCAACTCTTGGTTTTTTTTGCAATTTCTCTGAGCATTGCACAGTCTGACCTTGGGGTGAATTTGCTGGGACGTCCACTCCTGGGAAGCTTGGCAACTGTCTTGAATGTTTTTCACTTTTGTATAATCTTTCTCACTGTAGAATGATGGACTTGAAATTGTTTGGAAATGGTCTTATAACCCTTCCCAGATTGATGGACAGCAACAATTGCTTCTCTAAGATCATTGCTGATGTCTTTCCTCCTTGGCATTGTGTTAACACACACCTGAATGCTCCAGACCAGCAAACTGCTAAAACTTCGGCTTTTATAGGAGGTGGTCACACTTGCTGATGATCAATTAATCAAGGGCATTTGATTAGCAGCACCTGTCTGCTACTTAGCATCTTAATTCCTATGGAAGCAGTAAGAGTGTACTTAGTTTTTCACACATAGCTTCTCCATTGTGGCTTTAGTTTTGTTAAATCATGACACGGTGTAATATGTCATGTGTTGTTGTTCATCTGAGGTTGTATTTACCTAATTTATAGACCTGCTAAGGAACAGATGATTGTTATTATGTCCTGATATGTAAAACCATAGAATTCAAAGAGGGTGTACTTGCTTTTTCACATGACTGTGTGTGTGTGTGTGTGTCATATATATGCGCGATGTAATAGGTAGTATTAGTTATAAATAGGGTTTGAATAGGTTGACTATTTTGCGGAAAGGTTGTATAATAATGTTGAATAAATGGTCCAGGACTGTCCTCTCCTGGTCCGGTGTGACTGCGGGTGTGTGTGAGGTGTGTCCCCCGCTAGGGTGTGACGGTGTGTGAAGCGGCCGGTGGGTGTTGAGTACGGGCGGCGGGTGGGTGTTGAGTGTGGGTTGTGGGTGGGAGTCACGCTATGGTGTGAGCGGGTGTCAGGTGAGTGTGGGCTAGCGGATGGGTAGTGAGTGCGGCCGGTAGGGTGTAAGCGTGTGTGAGGCGGCAGGTGTGTGTTGAGTGTGTGGAGCGGCGACTGCTCAGTGATGGCGGTGCGCAGGGGTGTGAGTCAGCGGGTGGGTAGTGAGTGCGGCGGGTGCGAGTGAGGCGGCGGTGCGGGGTTGTCTCAGTGATGTGGGGTGGTGGAGAGGCGGGAGGTGGCGGGTAGGTGGTGTGCTCAGTGATGTTGGATGGCGGGTGGGTGAGAGCCGGCGGATGCGGGTGAGCCGGGGTGATGTGAGGGAAGTGGTGCTGCGGGTGTGGGAGAGTTGGGAGCCGGCGGATGCGGGGTGGTGTGAGTGAGGTGGTGCGGTGGGTGGGGGAGAGGCGGAAGGCGGCGGGTACGGTGTTTGCTTACTGATTTGGGTCCGCAGGCGGTGTGAGTGTCACGGCCTGCATAGCCTTGTCCGTGACGTCACCCCACCCGGCAGACCAATGAGAGCGAGGGCCGTGGGCGGGCGAGACAACCAATCACAAAACGCACAACACCACAGACAAACATTTCATATATATATATATATATATATATATATATAGCAACTGTAAATATTACTGTATGTTCATTTGCATGTCTTAGACAGGTCTGCAACCCTGTCTTTCCCCATTATCGCCCAGCATACAGCGCTTCCACTGCAGCAAGGGATTCTGGGAAATGACATGCAAATGAGCACTCAGTGCCACCTTTTGTCTCAAGCTCCTATTACACAAGCAAATCCTCAAGCCAATGCATACTGTTTTAAACACAGCTTTTAGACAGAGGCTGGGATGAGATGCAAAGCCATTGAACCCACTCACAGACATGTTTCAACCTTGATGGGTATCATCAGTGTGAGGCTGGTCTTAATGGCAATGCAGGTTTGAGACTAGACTAGGTAATCACCACTATTATTAAGGTTATGGTGGGTAAAAAAAGTGACAAAAACCCTCCACAGTCAAGCATAAAGCAACTGTAAATATTACTGTATGTTCATATATATATATATATATATATATATATATATACTGTATATGATATACACCCCATTCTGCTGAATGCTGATAATGATCAAGTGCATCGTAAGCGGCTTCTCACCTTTAGCTGCACGTTGCTAGTAATTAGTGGCTCCGTTAGTGGCGTCTCACCTTTAGCCGCACGTGGATAATAATTAGTGGCGCCTCACCTTTAGCTTTATGTGGATATTAATTAGTGGCTCCCTTTTAGTGGCGCCTCATCTTTAGCCGCACTAATTAATTAGTGCCCTGTTTGTGGCATCTCACCTTTAACATTACGCGGATAATAATTAGTGGCGCCTCACCTTTAGCCACACATGGATATTAATTTGTGGCTCCCTGTTAGTGACGCCTCACCTTTAGCCGCATGTGGATAATAATTAGTGGCATCTCACCTTTAGCTGTACGCGGATAATAATTAGTGGCATCTCACCTTTAGCTGTACGCGGATAATAATTAATGGCGCCTCCCCTTCAGCTGCATGTGGATATTAATTAGTGGCTCCCCGTTAGTGGCGTCTCACCTTTAGCTGCACGTGGATAATAATTAGAGGCGCCTCACCTTTAGCTGCACGTGGATAATAATTAGAGGCGCCTCACCTTTAGCTGCACGTGGATAATAATTAGTGGCGCCTCACCTTTAGCTGCACGTGGATAATAATTAGTGGCGTCTCACCTTTAGCTGCACGTGGATAATAATTAGAGGCGCCTCACCTTTAGCTGCACGTGGATAATAATTAGAGGCGCCTCACCTTTAGCTGCACATGGATAATAATTAGTGGCGCCTCTCCTTTAGCTGCACGTGGATAATAATTAGAGGCGCCTCTCCTTTAGCTGCACGTGGATAATAATTAGAGGCGCCTCACCTTAAGCTGCATGTGGATATTTTCGTGCTCTCGCTGCACGGAACGATTCTGCGTCACTTTAAAGTCCCAAGAACTGAAAACTTTAACTGCCAAAACCCCGGAGAAAAATCCAACCCGGAAACTGTCACCGAATGAGCAAGACATCCTGAGGGAGTGAGGGAGGGAGAGTGAGGGAGTGTGGGGGAGAGTGAAGGAGGGAGTGTGGGGGAGAGTGAGGGAGAGAGGAAGAGTGTGGGGGAGAGAGGAAGAGTGTGGGGGAGAGAGGAAGAGTGTGGGGGAGAGGGAGTGAGAGAGGGAGTGAGAGGGATGGAATGAGAGGGAGTGAGTGAGGGAGAGAGGGATGGAATGAGAGAGGGAGAGAGGGAGGAAGTGAGGGATGGAATGAGAGAGGGAGTGAGTGAGGGAGTGAGTGAGGGAGAGAGGGATGGAATGAGAGAGGGAGGAAGTGAGGGATGGAATGAGAGCGGGAGTGAGAGGGAGTGAGTGAGGAAGAGTGTGGGGGAGAGAGGAAGAGTGTGGGGGAGAGAGGAAGAGTGTGGGGGAGAGGGAGTGAGAGAGGGAGTGAGAGGGATGGAATGAGAGGGAGTGAGTGAGGGAGAGAGGGATGGAATGAGAGAGGGAGAGAGGGAGGAAGTGAGGGATGGAATGAGAGCGGGAGTGAGAGGGAGTGAGTGAGGGAGTGAGTGAGGGATGGAATGAGAGAGGGAGAGAGGGAGGAAGTGAGGGATGGAATGAGAGCGGGAGTGAGAGGGAGTGAGTGAGGAAGAGTGTGGGGGAGAGAGGAAGAGTGTGGGGGAGAGAGGAAGAGTGTGGGGGAGAGGGAGTGAGAGAGGGAGTGAGAGGGATGGAATGAGAGGGAGTGAGTGAGGGAGAGAGGGATGGAATGAGAGAGGGAGAGAGGAAGTGAGGGATGGAATGAGAGCGGGAGTGAGAGAGTGAGTGAGAGGGAGAGAGGGAGTGAGTGAGGGAGAGTGTGGGGGAGAGAGGGATGGAATGAGAGAGGGAGAGAGAAAGGGAGTGAGATGATGAGGTGGGGAGTGAGGGAGAGAGATAGTGAGGGAGAGAGAGATACAGAGAATGTGAGTGAGATGAAGTGAGGGGGAGAGAGAGCGTAACAGTAAGAGAGGACAGGAAGCGGTGAGAGAGGGAGAGAGTGTCCATATAGGAGTAGGTAAGAGTGGCGTGTTCACACCTGTACACCAGGATAATGCAGGTGCTGAGGAAGGCGATTCCGATGGTGAAGAGATATGCCAGTGGCATGTGGTAGGGGAGTCCCGCTTTTCCACTGGGGCACACGGACATGTTATACCCAGAGGAGCAGCCATCATTCAAAGTAACGTTACTGTAATACCCGTAGTACAGCAGTGTGCTGGAGAAATAACCCTGAGGAGGACAGAGAGAGGTGTGAGAGGGAGAGGAGGGACAGAGAGAGAGGAGGGACAGAGGGAGATGTGAGAGGAGGAGGGGGAACAGAGAGAGATGTGAGAGGGTGAGGAGGGACAGAGAGAGGTGTGAGAGGGAGAGGAGGGACAGAGAGAGAGGAGGGACAGGGGGAGATGTGAGAGGGAGAGGAGGGACAGAGAGAGAGGAGGGACAGGGGGAGATGTGAGAGGGAGAGGAGGGACAGAGGGAGATGTGAGAGGGAGAGGAGGGACAGAGAGAGATGTGAGAGGGAGAGGAGGGACAGAGAGAGATGTGAGAGGGAGAGGAGGGACAGAGAGAGGAGGGACAGGGGGAGATGTGAGAGGGAGAGGAGGGACAGAGAGAGATGTGAGAGGGAGAGGAGGGACAGAGAGAGAGGAGGGACAGAGGGAGATGTAAGAGGAGGAGGGGGAACAGAGGGAGATGCGAGAGGGAGAGGAGGGACAGAGAGAGATGTGAGAGGGAGAGGAGGGACAGAGAGAGGAGGGTCAGAGGGAGATGTGAGAGGGAGAAGAGGGACAGAGAGAGGTGTGAGAGGGAGAGAAGGGACAGAGAGAGATGTGAGAGGGGGAGGAGGGATAGAGGGAGATGTGAGAGGGAGAGGAGGGACAGAGGGAGATGTGAGAGGGAGAGGAGGGACAGAGGGAGAGAAGAGACAGAGAGAGATATGAGAGGGAGAGGAGGGACAGAGGAAGATATGAGAGGGAGAGGAGGGATAGAGGGAGATGTGAGAGGGAGAGGAGGGATAGAGGGAGATGTGAGAGGAGGGACAGAGAGAGGTGTGAGAGGGAGAGGAGGGACAGAGGGAGATGTGAGAGGAGAGAGAGATGTGAGAGGGAGAGGAGGGACAGAGGGAGATGTGAGAGGGAGAGAAGAGACAGAGGGAGAGAAGAGACAGAGAGAGATATGAGAGGGAGAGGAGGGACAGAGGGAGATATGAGAGGGAGAGGAGGGATAGAGGGAGATGTGAGAGGAGGGACAGAGAGAGGTGTGATAGGAGGGACAGAGAGAGATGTGAGAGGGATAGAGATATGATAGGGAGAGGAGGGACAGAGGGAGATATGAGAGGGAGAGGAGGGACAGAGGGAGATATGAGAGGGAGGGGAGGGATAGAGGGAGATGTGAGAGATGGGACAGAGAGAGGTGTGAGAGGGGGAGGGGGAACAGAGGGAGAGGAGGGACAGAGGGAGATGTGAGAGGGAGAGGAGGGACAGAGGGAGATATGAGAGGGAGAGAAGGGACAGATGGATATGAGGAAGAGATAGGAGAAAGAGAGAGAGATAGAGAAGGATAACGTATTGTATGAGAGAGAGAGAGAGAGAGAAAGATAACATATGAGAGAGAGAAAGAGAGAGATAGAAAGGAGAGAAGGATAACGTACTGTATGAGAGACAGAGAGAGAGAGAAGGATAACGTACTGTATGAGAGACAGAGAGAGAGAGAGAAGGATAACGTATGAGAGACAGAGAGAGAAGGATAAGGCCGCGTCCATAATGAAACCGACGGCGAGAGCGACATCGCTTACGCCAAATACAAAAACACAAATAGCCAATGCGCGTGCACATGAGAGACGGCGCTACCAAGACTTGAAGATAAAATTGTTTCAATTTCCCACGCGACGGCCAGGTCATGTGAGCATTCTGACGCAAAGGGCTGCAACAAAGAAATATATAACAATATATGGAAGGGGACTGCTAAACAAAGTATACACTCAAATGTGGTGGAACTAGATGCTCAACTAGTACACCCTATGCGTTTTAATTGATTTAGACTCGTTTACCAATTATGGCAACTATTGCTTGGAAGCTGGTGGGTATTTAAGAAAACCACACCATGCTTAACGAACTTTCCCCTGATGAAGCGAATGAACTCCGCGAAACGCGTAAGGTGTCCTAGTTGAGCCACTCTAGTTCAACATTGATGTCACTGGACGCATCCTACCCGGAAGAGGAACCAGCATACGGAGCTCATCAAGATCTCGGTGGCGCAGGAAGCGATGGACCAGAGCACAGTCCACACACGGAAGGAAGGAAACCTACACTGAGGGAGGATCCTATTAGCCCCGACGCAGTGAGCTGCCGAGACTGCACATACAGTGCCTGGACAGAGGATTCCTGTAGTGCCATGCTGGAAAGCCAAATATTCAACTGGACAAAAATCAAGACCAGTTTGTGAGTTTGCAATCGCATTTCTTTTCAATTGTTTATTAAACCGGTATTATGCTATGCTGCTCTCTGTATTCCTTCAATAAGATGCAGTTCTCCACTATTTGCGGACTGCAGAAGGAGTCTACAACATCAAGCATCCCTGAATACTTTACTCGAGCTAAGTATTTCTACTCTGCATCTACTTGCACCACATTTGAGTGTATACTTCGTTTAGCTGTTCTCTTCCATATATTTTTATATATTTCTTTGTTGCAGCCCCTTGTGCCAGAACGTCCTAATTTCTTTTGTTAGACTCGGTGAGGGGGATCAGGAAAATCCTGATTTGGACTGTGGCAGCAGGACCTACACATTGGACTTTGATTAATTTTATGGTTTTTTTATATTGGTGTTTTTAGGTTCATTTATCATTGTGGTTTTTAAGTATACTTATTCAGAGATTATCAACTGTATAAGGTGTTTAGCGCTGCCTTCATTTGTTCTTCGGGTCACGTGAGCAGGCGAACCAGCTCTGTGACGTTACGTCCTTGCCCCTGATATATATTATTATATACCTATATTAAGTAGGATATGGAGATAGAGATATATATGTATAGATATATATATATATATATATATATATAGATAATATATATATATCACTCAAAAGGTTAAGTTGCTTTTCTCATGAAGGATCTTAGGGGCAACTTGAAACTAAGTTATAGGATGTACGGTATATGTTAGAGATAAGATTTATTTCCCAGTTTCCCATACATTGTATTTTGACTGATACATATTCTGACAGGTGTGACCTGCTCTGGTCTGTTTTTCTAGTATTCAGAATCCAGTTTCCCCAGGATTCTTGTCTCTTATATTCTCTCTGATGTATGTTTTTCTAAGTTCCTAATCTTCCCGAGAAACAAGTATGTTTAGTCAGCAAAAGCAAATTAGCTAAGACAAGTGATTTATATCTCTTCGTTCTAAGTGTATAAGAAGGGAGCGGTATCAAGCATAAGATACTACTTTCACATACTTGACATTGAATAGAAGTATTTAATATGTATCAATGCTGAAGAAATAAAGACTGCCGATTTTCAACTGCAAACCTGATTCCTGAGTATTTTATAGAAAGGGTTTTACTAACAGCCCCGACACGCCTTCCCGACACGACTACCTACAGTACAAAAATATCTCCTGCTGTCAGCGTGCGTGACGCCACGCGAACGCTCGCACACGCGCACGCTAACCATGGACGTGGCCCAACCTTTGAGGGAGAGAGACAGAGAGAAGGATAACGTATGAGAGACAGAAAGAGGGAGGGAAAGAGAGAGACAGAGATAGAAGGTTAACGTATCAGAAAGAGCGGATGAGAGGGGGAGAGGAGAGAGGGAGGGTGAGGGAGGAGAGAGGGAGAGATAAGTATGAGAGAGCCATTGGGTCTCTTTATGAGCACAGTGCTGGCATTTGCAGTGGGAGATTGTGGTTATATCTCCTGTGAGCACAGGACGGGCGACTTTGTGACACACTGGCATGGACGCTGGGTACTCACGGCTCCTGTAAGCAGCTCCAGGCCTGTGAATGAGCGCGGGTTGGGGTACCCCGAGGGGTGCACGGCCTGCGGGGGTGACAATGAACGGGAGGCACAGGAGGCACAGAAAGATGTTGAAGGCCAGAAGAGTCTTCAGGAAGAGGAAGTACGAGAGGACGCTGGAGCCAAAACGCCCCCCGATCTGCTTCAGAGCCGCGCTCCAGGGGCGCAGGGCGTAGAGAACGGCGAGAGAGGACAGCCAGCACTGGTGAGCGGCCTGGGGAGAGGGGACCCCGCAATATAACACTGTGCCCCGAGATATAACACTATACACACACACACACACTTCTGTCTGGTCTCACCACGCTGATGTCATCTCTCAGCCGACTGCAGCACGGGTTCGAGTCCTTCCGTCCCCAGGCGCCACCCGTATCGCTCGTCACCTGCCTGAGAGAGCCATCTGATTGGTGGGAGGGGCATGGTATGGGGGTGCAGTGCAAGGGTGCAATTTGGAGGTGTGGGCCCCCTCACCTGAGCTCCCTCTTGAGGCGCAGGCTCAGCGGCATGCTCTGCAGCAGTCTGCTCCTCTGGGCCCCGGACGTGTTCTGCAGCTCTGTCACCAGCAGCCTCTGCTGCTCTGCGGGGAGAGACACACTCAGGGGGCGCAGAACCACGGAGCGGAACCGCGGAGAACCGGAACCCGTGGGGCAGAATCGGGGAGAAACAGAATCCTTGTGGCAGAACCGGAGCACACCTGGTGCCGATTTTCGCCCCAGTGGACACCAAGAACTGCCCCATTTCCCCTTACCCCCCCCCCAACCCTCCCTCTCTCCTCATGACGACCCCACCCCAATCTTCTCTACCTCATGTCTCCTCCACCCCCCCCCCCCAATCTCACCCTCCTCTCCTCCTGCATCCCCCTCGCTGCGCCGCAGGCTGGGCCTGGAGCTTCGCAGGTTGAACAAAGACGGACGACTCTTCCCCCGACGCCTCCTCATGGTGCGGTTATAATACTCCGAGATCACCGCCCCGCGGCAGCGCCCTGTGAGGGGGAGAACCGGGGGTGGGTATATATACAGGGGGAGAACCGGGGGTGGGTATATATACAGGGGGAGAACCGGGGGTGGGTATATATACACAGGTGGACAACCGTGGTGTGTATATATATACAAATAGGGGGTATATACACAGGGTGAGCTGTGGGTATATATATATATATATATATATTTTTTTTATTTTATATATATATATATATATATATATATATATATATATATATATATATATATATATATATACACACACCCACACGTATCTCGAAAGCTCGCACAAATAAAAGCATTTCGTTAGCCACAGAACGGTATAGTCTATTCGTTTTTGAATATATATTTCGGCCAAGCTTTAGCTGTCGGACAGAAGGCCTCACATTTGACTCTAGAATACTTTGGTATACAGAGGAGTTCATGGTCGACTCAATGACTGCAAGGTTCCCAGGTCCTGTGGCTGCAAAACAAGCCCAAATCATCACCCCGCCACCACCGGGCTTGACAGTTGGTATGAGGTGTTTGTGCTGATATGCTGTGTTTGGTTTTCACCAAACGTGGCACTGTGCATTATAGTCAAACATCTCCACTTTAGTCTCGTCTGTCCAAAGGACATTGTTCCAGAAGTCTTGTGGTTTGTTCAGATGCAACTTTGCAAACCTAAGCCGTGCTGCCATGTTCTTTTTAGAGAGAAGAGGCTTTCTCCTGGCAACCCTTCCAAACAAACCAAACTTGTTCAGTCTTTTTCTAATTGTACACACACACACACACACACACACACACACACACACACACACACACACACACACACACACACACACACACACACACACACACACACACACTTTTATTTGTGCGAGCTTTCAAGGTACACTGATCTCTTCTTCCGGCGATGGTACATTGAATAAACATACGTTTACATATGTATATACATATACATACACAGGGGGAGCTGTGGGTATATATACACAGGGGGAGCTGTGGGTATATATACACAGGGGGAGCTGTGGGTATATATACACAGGGGGAGCTATGGGTATATATATACACATGGGGAGCTGTGGGTATATATATATATATACACAGGGGGAGCTGTGGGTATATATATATATACACAGGGGGAGCTGTGGGTATATATATATATACACAGGGGGAGCTGTGGGTATATATATACACAGGGGGAGCTGTGGGTATATATATACACAGGGGGAGCTGTGGGTATATATATACACAGGGGGAGCTGTGGGTATATATATACACAGGGGGAGCTGTGGGTATATATATACACAGGGGGAGCTGTGGGTATATATACACAGGGGGAGCTGTGGGTATATATACACAGGGGGAGCTGTGGGTATATATACACAGGGGGAGCTGTGGATATATATACACAGGGGGAGCTGTGGGTGTATATACATAGGGTGAGCTGTGGGTGTATATACACATGGGGAGCTGTGGGTGTATATACACATGGGGAGCTGTGGGTGTATATACATAGGGTGAGCTGTGGGTGTATATACACAGGGGGAGCTGTGGGTGTATATACACAGGGGGAGTTGTGGGTGTATATACACAGGGGGAGCTGTGGGTGTATATACACATGGGGAGCTGTGGGTGTATATACATAGGGTGAGCTGTGGGTGTATATACACATGGGGAGCTGTGGGTGTATATACATAGGGTGAGCTGTGGGTTTATATACACAGGGGGAGCTGTGGGTGTATATACACAGGGGGAGCTATGGATATATATACACAGGGGGAGCTGTGGGTGTATATACACAGGGTGAGCTGTGGGTGTATATACACATGGGGAGCTGTGGGTGTATATACATAGGGTGAGCTGTGGGTGTATATACACAGGGGGAGCTGTGGGTGTATATACACATGGGGAGCTGTGGGTGTATATACATAGGGTGAGCTGTGGGTGTATATACACAGGGGGAGCTGTGGGTGTATATACACAGGGGGAGCTGTGGGTGTATATACACAGGGGGTGCTGTGGGTGTATATACACATGGGGAGCTGTGGGTGTATATACATAGGGGGAGCTGTGGGTGTATATACACAGGGGGAGCTGTGGGTGTATATACACAGGGGGAGCTGTGGGTGTATATACACAGGGGGAGCTGTGGGTGTATATACACAGGGGGAGCTGTGGGTGTATATACACATGGGGAGCTGTGGGTGTATATACATAGGGTGAGCTGTGGGTGTATATACACAGGGGGAGCTGTGGGTGTATATACACAGGGGGAGCTGTGGGTGTATATACACAGGGGGAGCTGTGGGTGTATATACACATGGGGAGCTGTGGGTGTATATACATAGGGTGAGCTGTGGGTGTATATACACAGGGGGAGCTGTGGGTGTATATACACAGGGGGAGCTGTGGGTGTATATACACAGGGGGAGCTGTGGGTGTATATGGGGGGTATTTTGCTCACCAATTGTCCTGCTCGGCATGTTTGACAGGATTCTCATGGTGGCCGAGTAGTGATCATCTTGTCCCCTCACATCACCTGCTGGAAACACACAACCACGTGACAACCATGTCATGAGAGACACATCGAGCACGTGCGTATATCAGACACGAGTGCGTATAACACACAGCAAGTACCTGTCTCCCTGTCGGAGTGTCGCAGTCCTCGCAGTTCCAGATCCGCTCCACGTCCGGCGCCCTGATTAACACTGCGGAACAAGTCATGTACATGACACTCATTACCCGGGCTGTGCAGAGCGCCGCGCGCCGCCAGCAGCAGAGCGTCGCCCGCCGCCAGCAACAGAGTGTCGCACGCCGCCAGCAACAGAGCGCCGCCTGCCGCCAGCAACAGAGCGCCGCCCGCCGCCAGCAACAGAGCGCCGCCCGCCGCCAGCAACAGAGCGTCGCACACAGCCAGCAACAGAGCGTCGCCCGCCGCCAGCAACAGAGCGTCGCACACAGCCAGCAACAGAGCGTCGCACACAGCCAGACTGGCAGCAGGAGGTCTCTCACCTGTCCCCCTCATGAACCTCAGGGACGTCCAGTAAAAAAGTGACCGACATGGTGACGAGTCCTGAGAGTCAAAGAAAGATGAGATGTCACTCAGAGCATCACAAGCCACCAACCCCGCCCCGTGTGACACACACACACACACACACACCAACCTCCCTCCCCGTGTCACACACACCAACCTCCCTCCCCGTGTCACACACACCAACCTCCCTCCCCGTGTCACACACACCAACCTCCCTCCCCGTGTCACACACACCAACCTCCCTCCCCGTGTCACACACACCAACGCCCCTCCCCATGTCACACACACACACACACACACACACACACACACACCAACCCCCTCCCCGTGTCACACACACCAACCCCCTCCCCGTGTCACACACACCAACCCCCCTCCCCGTGTCACACACACCAACCCCCCTCCCCGTGTCACACACACCAACCCCCTCCCCGTGTCACACACACCAACCCCCTCGCCCCGTGTCACACACACCAACCCCCTTCCCCGTGTCACACACACCAACCCCCTTCCCCGTGTCACACACACCAACCCCCTTCCCCGTGTCACACACACCAACCCCCTTCCCCGTGTCACACACACCAACCCCCTCCCCGTGTCACACACACCAACCCCCCTCCCCGTGTCACACACACCAACCCCCCTCCCCGTGTCACACACACCAACCCCCCTCCCCGTGTCACACACACCAACCCCCCTCCCCGTGTCACACACACCAACCCCCCTCCCCGTGTCACACACACCAACCCCCCTCCCCGTGTCACACACACCAACCCCCCTCCCCGTGTCACACACACCAACCCCCCTCCCCGTGTCACACACACCAACCCCCCTCCCCGTGTCACACACACCAACCCCCCTCCCCGTGTCACACACACCAACCCCCCTCCCCGTGTCACACAACAACCCCCCTCCCCGTGTCACACACACACCAACCCCCCTCCCCGTGTCACACACCGACAAACAACCCCCCTCCCCGTGTCACACACACCAACCCCCCTCGCCCGTGTCACAACACACACCACCCCCCGTCACACCAACCCCCTTCCCGTGTCACACACACCAACCCCCCCTCCCCGTGTCACACACACCAACCCCCTCCCCGTGTCACACACACCAACCCCCCTCCCCGTTGTCACACACACCAACCCCCTCCCCGTGTCACACACACCAACCCCCTCCCCGTGTCACACACACCAACCCCCCTTCCCGTGTCACACACAGACCAACCCCCCTCCCCGTGTCACACACACCAACCCCCCTCCCCCGTGTCACACACACCAACCCCCTCCCCGTGTCACACACACCAACCCCCCTCCCCGTGTCACACACACCAACCCCCCTCCCCGTGTCACACACACCAACCCCCCTCCCGTGTCACACACACCAACCCCCCTCCCGTGTCACACACACCAACCCCCTCCCCGTGGTCACACACACCAACCCCCCTCCCCGTGTCACACACACACCAACCCCCCTCCCCGTGTCACCACACACCAACCCCCCTCCCCGTGTCACACACACCAACCCCCCTCCCCGTGTCACACACACAAACCCACCCCCCTCCCGTGTCACACACACACCAACCCCCCCTCCCCGTGTCACACACACCAATCCCCCCCTCCCCGTGTCACACACACACAGCAACCCCCCTCCCCGTGTCACACACACCAACCCCCCTCCCCGTGTCACACACACCAACCCCCCTCCCCGTGTCACCACACACCAATCCCCCTCCCGTGTCACACACACCAATCCCCCTCCGTCGTGT